>NC_051862.1:64327188-64627188 GCF_015732765.1 Culex quinquefasciatus
GTAAATTGATAAAATTTCCATACAAACTTAAGATTAGTTTCATTAAAACTAAAAACAAACAACTAAATTAAAAACTAAAACTAAATAAACTAAAGAAGAAGAAGAAGAAGATCGAAACTGGAGCAATTAAACCAGGCCTGCCAATTTATCCGCTCCGCGACGGCTTTTCCAAATAGTTCTATGACCGGCCCGTTAGCCTGTTCATGAAAAATTTAATAAATAAACTGACTGTCTAAATTAATTAAAGCATAAGATTTAGATCAAATTCATATATATTATTACAAAAATTTAATTTTAATAATTTGTTTTCGCTTTTGCAAATTACAATTATACATAACGTATTATTTGGGATTTGCCTTTGAATTTTTATGAAATGTTTTGTTTCAAATTCAAACATTCTTTGTGCTTGAATTTATTTCTATATTGATAATTTCAGAATCAATTATTAAACTGAAAAAAGGAGCAAAACAAAAATATCTATTTCGCCTAAAAATATAAACCTTAATTTCTAATAGATTCTAATAGAGTCCCGCCCGTGTGGAACAATCGGACCGCGCATTGGATTCACAATCCAGAGGTCGCCGGTTCGAATCCCGCGGCGGGCGCTCTAAAATTCTTTGTGTAAATATGGGTATTCGGCGCCGTCGCTCCGTGCCATACTTTCATACACTTAGGAGCCCAGGGCGGCGAAGTCCTTGTAGATAAAAAGGAAGACACTAGTGGTTGGTACTAGCCTGTACTAGCAATGGTGGCCGACAGCTATAAAGTCAACTTCGTTTTTTTCTAATAGATTTCACTATGTTTACTTTAAACTGATTTTTTTCTTTTTGAGAAACTGGTTCAAAATTGTTTTTTTGTGTTTTTAAAATCATTTGGTAAAATAATCTAATAAATGTGCACATCAACACAAAAAGTTTTTTTTGTAATGGTGATTTGAACACTAATTTTGTTTCAATAAATTTTATCATACCTCATTGATTTTTTTCAAATATTGTTCTATTCAGGAAATTAAACTTATATAAAGCTTGCAACGACCAATGCAATTTGAATGTTTTTTTTTAAAGCCAGTGATATCAGGGAATAATTTGCGAACGAAAAAAACAATACAATTTGAAACAAAAAAATAAAAATAGATCGAATTAACTTATTTTTAAAAGTTATCTTTGTTTTTCTTTCTTAAAATCAAGATTATATAAATCTTATTTGCTACACTAGTTTATATATTTGTTTAATTTAAAAGATCACTATAAAAATAAAGCTATGAAAAAAATCACCTTTTCAACTTTTATTTAACGTTAGTTCTGGCACGCCACTGGTTCAGAAAAACAAGATCCGGCCCGCAGGGCCAAAAGGTTGGACACCCCTTAACTAAACCTTAAACAAAGGAGCTCAAAAGGTTACCCGGACAGAACGGTACAGTTAGAGCGTCCAATTTCCCGGGGTTACAAATTTCCCGGGAAACGGGAAATTTTCAGCCAATTTCCCGGGAAATCCCGGGAATTCCCGGGAAATTTTAAATTTATTAAAAATTGTTATGATCTTGGTTTTAATTAATATTATTCAACAAAATTGTATAGGACATCAACATTAATGGTTTAAATAAGTGTGAAGATCAATTAACAGCTTGACTGCATGTAAAAAATCATTCAACTACAAGAAAATGTACTTTGGCATTTTTTTATGGGAAATTTGGAACTTGCATCTGTGACCAGTTTATTGAACTGAGAGAAAAAAAACATGCAGAAATTATGTTTTTCATAACAAATACTGGTTTCAGCTCTTGAACAAATGGAAAAGCTTTTTAGTGTTGGTTTTACTCCAAACAACCCAATGTTTTCAAATATTTGAAGCAAGCTTTGAATATATATTTGTACATTTTTTGAGAACATACAATAGAAAGTAATTTTTCAATGTTTTTTTTTGTATTATTATGCAACATGATTTAAATTATACGATAAAATAACATCATTCCACAAAAAGTCTTCAATTTTTTACATGTAACCCTCTAACACCTGTAGTTGCACCAGTGCTCCATAATTCTTTTACTTCAAATTGTAATTTCTTTAGTACTAAGTATTCAACCAATTGAATTAATTCTTTTTGCACAAATTCGATTTTCTTCTCATTTGATCATGATAAACAAAAACGTAAAAAAAATCTCAATTTTAATTTGGAGGTAAGGAGTTAACATTGTTTTGATGAAATAACATCGATCTGTTAAAAGCTTACCTAATTGTAATAATTTAATACTCATTAAGAAAGATCTATTCCCAGTTGCTTCAAAAATGAATATTATCAGAAATAATTCTGATATCATAATTTATGATAATCTGATTAATTATATATAAACCAAACAATACATTTAATTCAACAAAATCATGTTGAGTTTGTTCATTTATTATTTTTTCAGAGCATTTTCAAAAAATAGTTCCAAAAATTTAAGAAAATGTATACTTCCGCTTGAATTTCGGGAATTCCCGGGAAATTTACAAATTTCCCGGGAAACGGGAAATATTTTTTTTCGGGAAATCCCGGGAATTCCCGGGAAATTTTTTCCCGGGACGGGAAATTGGACGCTCTAGGTACAGTGGAATTGAATGTAGAAACAATGAATTTACAACGGATTTTGTTATAACAATAATTCTTGACAGAAAGCAACCTACTTGACAGCTGGTTCTAAGGGGACCATAGTTGATCCATCGAAAAAATGTTGTCTTGTAATTTTTTTTTGCATTAACCCTCTACAACCTAACCCCGCCTTAAGACGGGCTTAGATCTAAAAAATCGCCAAAAATCAATTTTCCAACCGATTTTTGATCTTTAAAAAGCATTGGAAAGAAGAACTCTTAAAATTTTAGAAAATTTCAGGGTTGGAAGTTTGACTTGTTTTTTGTGACTTTGCCAATGTTTTCAAAAATGTCATTTTTTCAGGGGTCAACTTTGGCTGTGTTTTTTACTAACATTTTCTATATTTTCAGTAAAAAGAAGTATGCAGTAATTTTTGTAGTGTCCCAGATTATGCCTCTACGCATTTTTTTGCAATTAAAATGATAATGCTGCCATTCTATAGCAGAAAATGTGAAAAACATACAAAAAATTGAAAAAGTGACTGTAAAAACGTGAAAAAATTAGATAGGCAAAATGTAATTGTATTAGGTGGTAGAATAGGCCAAATACTACCAAAAACAAACATAAACTAAACAAGATAAATGCAAATTAAAAAACTAAAAATAAAACAAGAAAAATATAAAACAAGAGAAGTAAAGTTTTTCGTAGAACAAAAGTTGCTCAAAATGACCTCCTGAACACGGGAAAAATAAATATTTTCGAAAAAAAAATTTGGGCAGTAGAGGGTTAAAATGAAAAAAAAAAGTGATTAGAAATGGTTTTTAATCGTGTTTTTTTACAGTTATGCATAAAAATTTACACCCTATTGGAGGAAGATCTTGACAGTGTGGGAGTTCCGCAGCGGAATTGGAGAATAGCAGTCAAGGATCGAGTTCAAAAGAAATTAATTTCAACGGTTGTGATTAGCGTAAAATTATTATTCTGTTTCATTTAGACACATTACTCAAATATTTGAGTATATTTGGAATAGTCCAACTTGTGTTTGGCAATAGATTTTTTTTGTAGTAAACATTTGAAGATTTTGAATTTAATTCATTAAGATTGCAAATCCAGAGTTTTTTTTTGAAAAGGTCCTATAACCTATTGTCTTTCATATGTTTATAGGACCTTATCAAAAAAAAGTCGAGAAATATTGTTTTACTATTTTGTTTTACCCGTGAAGATTTTTAAGAGCATTGGTTAAAAAATGCAGATAAATGTTGAATTTCATTTAACGGAAAAACTTAACTAATCAAATCAAGTCCAAAAGTTTTGCAGGTTGAATGGAAAAAAAACTCTTATTGTTTTTTGAATATGTGAACAAATATTGTATTTTAAAAAAATTAATAATGACCGGTCTCAACACTTGAATGAAAAAAAAGTGTTTAAAAATGCATTTTAAACTAATTCAGTTATTTTGCAATCATTGGTTTAAAACAATGTAATATATGACGAAAACATTTTTTTTTTGCGATTAAAAAACTTTTTGCGGTGCTATTTTTTGCGGAAAAATTTACAAAAATTCAAGATTTTTGAATGAACCCAAACATGCTAAAAATGATTCTAAAGTTAGGGGCAGGGATGGAATTATCGCAAAAAATCATTTTCGCTTGCAAACTTTCTTCACCCGCGAAAGAGAGAGGAGGCAAATCACGCAAACAAAAATCGCTCCCGAAATTCTTCAAGAAAATCAATCTGCTGGTGATTTTTTGTGAATATCCTTGACAGCGCCACGTAAATATATTTATTTCACTTTATTTACACACATTGCCCATCTACAAAATGTGACAGGTCATTTTTCGACGTGTGACGTTATACTAGCAAGTGTAGTAAGTAAAAAGTAAATCTTTCCCAGTTCCTGAAGGGAACACCCGTGAAGAGTATCGGGGCCGGCATTTACAAAGCGGATTCAGTGGCAGTTTTTCACTCAACTAATGTTAACATGTTTTAGGTTGATGTTAACATTCCATAGGTCGCCTCCCTAAGGTGTCGTGATAAGGTCCAGTTTGTGACGATACACTACCTTCCCTTTACTAAGCAATCGATTCCAGAAGGGAAAAGATCACCAGTTGTGTTGGTCCGAGCCGGGATTTGAACCCCGATCTACCGCTTACGAGGCGGAAGCGTAAGTGTAGTGTAGTGTGTAGTAGTGTAGTATTTTTTGTAGATTCCTTTTACCGATCTTTCGTGCGCGAGAGAGGAGATCCAAGCTCCCTTCAGATTTTTTCTCTTGATGAACGTCCAAAGGTTTTCTTTTGATGATGATTCTTCCATCGCTGGTTAGGGGAATGGATTTTGCATTGATTTCAGCTGATTGCACTTAAATTTTCATAGAAATTTTGAAGTATTTTGAAAATATTGTTTTTGGCTCCTTGGTTTTTCGGGCAGATTTTGAGGGTGGCAGGTTGGAGACAAAAACTTTCAGAACTTATGCAGAAAAAAATCATAAAAAGAATTACGATTAAGGGATTTCGGATTAAAACTTCCAACCTTATTCCAGTATGACATTTGTTTCACTAGTTTTCACCTTTTTATTTTTGGTTTGTCAATGCCATTATGCTTTGAGTTAATAAATTAATATGTTTCGCAATGGTTTTGTTAGCATTGTTTAGTAGCTGGTAGTTTTAATTTAGTGTTTTTTTTTTCGCTTGGCTTGTTATTGAGATGCACAATTCTCCACGCCCTTCACTCTTTTCTCATTCCTATACCAACATTACCTTACACATTACCTCTTCAGTTATTCACACACTCGCACCAAAAGCTTACATTTTTCCGCACATTTCTACACGCGTCGTATTCACGATCCAGTTCAAAAAGCATGCTTTAATTTTTTATTTCTTTTACCTTACTACAACTTTTGATAAGTAGTGTTTTTGTTTTGTTTAAGAACGAGTCCAATAAGTTGACACCATTAGCGTTAGCGTTTTACAGAGATATAGAAAGAGTACTTGCTTTGCGTTGCGGTTATTTGCTGGTTAAAATTTGATTGTGGCTTTGCTATAAGAGTGTGTGTTTTGTTTTCATTGTTGTTATTTTCGCTAGTTTCCTGTTTAGAGTTTAGTAGTTTAGATGCAGTATTACAGAGTATGATGCTGTGATTAGTTGTTTAGCTTAAAATTTAGATTAGTGTATTTACAGAATTTTTAAAGTTATGATTTTCTTATTTCAAGTGTGAATGATGTTGAGGAAAAAGTGATTTGGCAATAGAAAATGTCTGTTAAAAAGTGTTTTGTTAGTTCTTTGTGTTTACAAAAATAAGCAATTTGAACTACTTACGCAAAAATTTCCGTCTGGAAATTCTACCGCCAGCAAAGTGTGTAACTATTTTCAAAAAGGGAAAAGCAGATCCAAAAAATCGCGAGCACGTTCGTCACTGACTATCCAAACTGTAGAAAAGAGGACTCGTCGCAGGTGGGGACTTTTGTTGTTGTTCAAGACAAACTGAGTTGGTTCCGACGGATTATTGTGTGTGTGTTTGATTTTGATTGATTTGTTCAATTCCTCGGTTTGAGTGTGTTTCCTTTTGTGTTGTAGAAAATGGAGCGCAGCAAAATGCCAACCTACACGAAAAGCAAACATCTAAAGCGGTGGCGAAAAAGGGGGGTGGTAGATTTTGAGGGCATTTTGGCCAAAAGTGTAATTTTAGAATCGAGGTTATGGAAATGCTCCTGAATGAGAACCCAAATTTAGCTACGGTACACGCCACTGCGGATCTAAATTTTGGCAACACGGGGTGGGGATGCTCTTAACAGTTTGGATCCGATGTCTGTTTTTTTCTGTTACAATCTTATTGGAATTCCATATAAACTGTAACAGAAATTGCAGTCACCGTGTCCAGACTGTTAATACTGTTATCTATAATTTGACATTTGATAAGATTCTTAAATGTCTATTTCTGTATTAAAACAGGTTCATTTTTTCATTTTCTTATGTTAGAAAACCATTTTGAATCGATTGGTCAAATTTTAAATTTTCAACACTTTTTCTGCCTTTATTTTTTTCTAGGTTTATAAAGGTTTCATACCAATACCACAACAAGTTTTGTTTTCGCAAAAAAAAACCCTAATTTAAACATGTCAATCCTCCTTTAAAAAAAAGTAAGCAAAACATATCACAAAATAAATTAAAAAAAGATTTTTCGGATAATAAATTTTCATTTTTTTATATTGAAATGTTTAAACTTTTAAACTCTCATTTTTTTTAATTCTCAAAATTTTAGAAGTTTCTTTCTTCTTCATTTTGTTTAACTTTGAATTTCTTTATTTTTGATTATTAAATGCAAATAAGTAAAACGTATCTCTAAATAAATTGAAAACATATTTTTCTGATATTAAATTTTAAATTTTTTTTATATTTGACTTTCAAAAAAAAAAATTAATTCTTCCATTTTTGAAGTTTTTTTTTCTTCATCTTGTTTTGTTTAACTTTGAAATTTTATTTTTTCATTTATATTTTTTTCACTTTAAAATTATAGTTTTCCATTTACAATTTTTAGATATCCTTATTTACATTTTTATGCTTCAAAAAATTTGTTAAAACAAATATTTCTTAATTTATGAAAAAAAAATCCGTAAAACTTGAATTAAAATTGGCACCATATTGAATCTAAAGGAGGTATTAGACTACGACACACAAACAAACAAATTCGCTCTTTTCGTGTTTGACTGTTTGCCAAACTCGCAAACAAAGCGAAATGTATGCAGGAAATTAAAAAAAAAATCAATTCTTAAATTTTTTAAATTTTATTATTCTTCATTTTGAAATTCAAAATTCTCTAATTAGATTTTTTTTCAATTTTCTGTTTATAAATTTTTAACAACACTTTAAATTTTAAAATTCTTTAAATTTTGAATCGGTTTGAAAAAAAAAAATATTCACAATGATTTGAGGCCAGGGAAATTACCTTTAAAAAATTAGCATTGACTATAATGTTTTTGATTTTATTTAAAGTTATATATGAATGTTGTTTCAATTTGTTTTTATGTTTCAAATTAAAATTTTGAATTTATTTAAATAACAAAAAAGAGTTTTACTATACTAAATTTTAAATTTCTATACTTAAATTTTTAAATTTTAATTTGCCATTGCAACTTTATTTTAATTTCTATGCTTTTATTTTTTTTTAAAATTTTGATCCTGAATGAAATATTCATATTTTTTTTATCTATTTAAATATGTTTATATTTTCTCAATTTTCTTCATATTTAGCATGTTTGAACTCCTTTGAAAACATTTTAAATTTTCATGAAATACCAATCTACAGTCCCACGAAAAGTTATTTTTTCGCAAAAAATAAATTCCGTTAATACCTCCATATTTTGAAAACAATTGATTGGAAAGCAACTGAACACGTGTAAAATGCATTTTAAAACACTTTGTTCATCCAAATGTTGAAACCTATGCTTATAATTTCAATTTTTATATATTTTTTGCCCTCCTCCGACTTTGGTCAGACCCGAGGGACATAAACTTCAAAAAATATTTGCAATTCCCTAAATTCTTATTATTTTTTCAATTTCAAATTAATTTTTGAATTTGTTTTTTTTTTTTTATTTTTCATTTTAAATTTTATAAATCTCAAAACTTTTTTTAAATTTATTTTTTTTTATTTTTGATAAAAAAAATCAAAAAATTAATCATAAATTATTTTTCTGTTATTCTTTGTTTTATTTAAGCTGAGTGATTTCAATTTTCCACCACTTTAAAGTATCTTTATCGTATAGTAAATAAATAAACTCAATGTTTAGAGCATCTCCACCGTTTAGTTACCACATTTAGCTACGCCTTGGTAGAAAAACTCTAATGTGTGAACAATTGACCCCATTTTCGAGCATCTTTACCGCTTCGTAATTATTATTTTTTAAGTTTAGAGCATCACCACCGCGTAGTAACTAAATTTAATTTCGCCCTAGACAAAATTCAGGGAGTGAAGTGGAGTTTCCATTACGGGTAAAGCAATTCCAGCGCGTGGTTTCCAACTGAGCATCGCTTCCGACGAAGACGGGGTCTTTTCTGGTGAAATAAGGTGGAATGTTTTTTTGATTGAATACTTTTCGTCTCTATTGTGTGTATTTTTTGTTATTGTATTTTTCAAGTTTTGCTGTGAATATCTACAATAATGCCGGAGAGTAATACAATTTCCGCTGCTTGTTTTTTTTTTTAAACTAGCTTTCTAGTTATCATCATGATCGTACGATCATACGATCATGTGGTTTGTGTTATGCTTAGAAGAAGAGTAAAATTCTAAACGTTACTGTTCTTTCTCCCTTAAAAAGAATACGCGTACAATACCGTGTGTGTCTTTAACCCAGCTTGTTGGCCATGATCTTCTGGCTGTTGGCCGCCAGCAGATTCTCCTGCACGATCGTGCACGACACCGGCTCGGGCAGCTTGATCGCGCCGGAGCTGCTGCTGGTGGCCATCGACGTCGTCGTCGTCGGGGCAGCATTTGCGCTAGTGTTGCAGTACAGGTCGGCCGGGTCTTCGACGATCTTGAGCGGTTCGTTCAGCAGGTCGTCGCCGATCGCCGGTTGGAACGGTTTCAGCTTGCTGGCCAGCGCCGCCGACGGGGGCTTCGCCGCGATCAACGGCTTCTTGGGCTTGTCCAGCTGCTGCTGACTGATTACGCAGTCGTTATCGTAGATTCCCTGCTGCTGATGGTTGGTGTACAATTGCTGCTGACTGGGCTGAGGCTGCTGCTGGCTCGAGTTACCCTCGTAGGAATGCGTCAGTGAGCTCGGCGGGGAGCTGTGGGAGTGGAAGATTTGCTTTGGCTGCAGGTTCTGGTAGCAATCGCCGGCACCGACTCCGGCGGACTGCTGCAGATCGAACGAATGGTGGGGCGGTTGCTGACTGGACGGAACAACGGTCGCGGTGGCGCTACTCACCAACATGGCGGATGAGGTGGACTGTGGAGGTTGCTTCTGGACTGGACTTGAAGGTAGACTTGGCGAGTGGGACTGTGGAACTGCGGTCATCACCAGGTTGGGAAACCGGATGCGGATCGAGTCGACGACGTCCAGCAGATTTTTGGCATCCATCGCGAGCACGTGTGCTGCTGATAACATACTCCTGAGGGAAAAGCGGAAATTATAGGTAGACAAAGTTCTCCAACTTAACTTCAAATCTACAACTCACTTTCTATATTCAGCATCGAGCGTGGTTTCGCTGTACTGTTGCGCTAACCGCATGGCCGCCACCAACTCGAACATATCTTTGGATAAAACTTTGTGTGCCATCTCCACCTCTCTGCAATTTCCATTAAAAAAAAAAACAAAAATCAATTAAATCCAAACAATCCCTAATCTCCATAAACCCTCCACTCACTTGTGACACTGCGCCGGAAACGACACCGAAATCGTGTCCACCGCCCCCAGCAGCGTCCTCAGCTCGATGCCCACGTTCCGCACCAGATCCAGGTATTCCGCCGCCTGGGACTTGTCCACGCCCTGACTGAGTGCCATAATAGACTTGACGACGCACGTGGTCGCACTGTACACCACGTCCCCGGTGCGGTCCAGTGGCATCGTTCGCGACGGTTCCGCCTTCTTGACCATGTACTTTTCGTCCCCGGACAGCGGAGTCGTGCAGCGCTCCATCGACGAACTCTTGGACTTGATCATGCCCGAGGTGGAGCCCGGGGTGTGGGGTCTGAAAATGAGATAAAAAAATAATTAAATTAATGACAATGAATTTTAACAGCAATCAAATTTATCAAAGAAATTTATTTTCATGCAATTTTGGAAAGTGATTGCCAGAAATTTGAAAAATCTAGTTAGTCAGCTTTAGTTATCGTCATTAAGAATAGGAGCGGCCGTGGCTGACTGGTTACGGTGTTCGCTTTGTAAGCGAATGGTTCTGGGTTCGATTCCCATCTGCTCCCAACGAGAAAGTTCAGAACACATAAATTTGAAATGATGAATATGAACGAAAAATCAAAGTCGCTCGATGCGGGGTTCGATCCTCCGTCCTTTGGATTGGTAAGCAAAAATGCTAACCACTAGGCCATGACGACTTGGTGAGCGTGGACCGGAATTAGGAATACTGTTACAGAGAGCGAGTTGTGGCGCTATAACCACGGCAAATAGTGTCCAGGGCATTCGTGGAAATACAATGTCCCATCCTAGAGGGTCTCGGAGTACCAAACCTTCTTAGCATGGTGCTCCCAACGAATACAACCAAAATTTGGTTGTGTTGATTTAATCTCGGAGCGTATGGTGGTGTGTCCCCACGCTTCTTCCTCCCCTGTCGATTCAGAATTGTGTTGTTGTTCGAACACTCTGTGCTCAAACTCAACCCAATTACGAGTCATCTCTGCGATACGGCTTTACGCAGTAGGCCTGGCCGCTTTAACGCTTGTGATGTTTCAATGCATTCTAAATGCAATGGCGCACTGCAAATGTTAATAAATGACAAGAAGAGTGCTAGGCGTCATCTAACCTAAGGCACTCTCCAGGATCCCTTCGAAAGATTGGCTGCGCTAGGGTCTGATTAGATTAGATTAGATTTAGTTATCGTCATTAAGAATAGACCGTCACAGAACGCATACGAAGATGAAACGAACGAACGCCGAGCTCAACACTCACGCAGCCGCGCGATACGACGACACATGCTCTTTCCCTTTTTCTCTCTCTTTCTTGATTCGGCGATGCTCGAAAACTCGGTCATTTTTTTCATAATTTTAAGATATTTAAAAATGTGATGGCAGCATAACTATAATAATGTCTAATACGTTTTGTGGTTCTATTTGATTCCAAAAATTTTGATGATCTGGCTTGTAATTTAAATTTAGGTTTTTTACTACTGAAAAGTACAAACGCCTCAATAATTTCGATTTAATAATATTTAAAAAATCAGAATTTCGCTATGAAGCTGGATCGGTATTTATTTTTTAATGAATGTTATTGAGCATGAGCATGAGCATGAGCATGAGCATGAGCATGAGCATGAGAGATCACCCATGGTTGCCCCTCCGTTGCTGAACAGAACCGTAATATCCTTTCAGCACTACTGATTATAGGCTTCGACGATCTAGTGGTGTTTCCCTTATCAACAGCATGTATGAATGCGCTGAAAAGATAAAACACCATGATTGCTAAAGCTAGATCAGTTGCGAATAGGTAACAGTCATTGGCCACCAACGGCGCCCGCCATGTCAGTTTGTAGACCTCGATTTTAAGGGACGGGAATGTTAGTTAGCGCAGGTTGCTACTAGGGCAGCTGATTTACTCTGTGCTTACACCCCACGAGCGCCAGGAACCTGAAAACTTGTTAGTAGGATAGGGTGTTTGGTCAGGATTCATCATAGAAGATGATGATGCGACCCAAAATCATAGTGTTTGTTGAAAGATGTTATATATTATTCTCAAGGCAAACAATCGGATGCTGCGGATGAGACATTTCCCGTTTATCGGTTGTTAAATTTTAAATGAAATGGTCTAGTCTTAGACAGCCGGCTGTGGAAAGATAGAACCAAAATCATTTGTAATTAAAGAATGAAGGATTAAACAATGTAACTTTTAACTTGAGATGATTTTACGAGTTTTAAATGATTGATGTTTAGTGAGGTACTGATTAACGGTGCGAACGACGAGTTTCGATATGTATCGAGCTGAAATGGTATGATAGGGTGTTGATAGGGTCAAATCAAACTGGCTAGCTGTCATCGGGACAGCCAAAGCCAGCCGCACCTTCACACGCACACACGCACGCAAAAAAACGAAAAACACACCGACGGCGGACGCGAAAATTCTTACGACCCTACGGAAAGGAATCGCAAATCTGACTGGCTCAACTGTCATCGGGACAGCCAAAGCCAGCCGCACCTTCACACGCACACACGCACGCCAAAAAAACGAAAAACACACCGACGGCGGACGCGAAAATTCTTACGACCCTACGGAAAGGAATCGCAAATCTGACTGGCTCAACTGTCATCGGGACAGCCAAAGCCAGCCGCACCTTCACACGCACACACGCACGCCAAAAAAACGAAAAACACACCGACGGCGGACGCGAAAATTCTTACGACCCTACGGAAAGGAATCGCAAATCTGACTGGCTCAACTGTCATCGGGACAGCCAAAGCCAGCCGCACCTTCACACGCACACACGCACGCCAAAAAAACGAAAAACACACCGACGGCGGACGCGAAAATTCTTACGACCCTACGGAAAGGAATCGCAAATCTGACTGGCTCAACTGTCATCGGGACAGCCAAAGCCAGCCGCACCTTCACACGCACACACGCACGCCAAAAAAACGAAAAACACACCGACGGCGGACGCGAAAATTCTTACGACCCTACGGAAAGGAATCGCAAATCTGACTGGCTCAACTGTCATCCTATTTTTTAATGAATGTTATTGAATGAATTAATTTAAAATAGAAGGAAAAACCACAACAATAATTTAATTTTTTTTGGCATTTTTTTTTTGAACATTTAGAAATTGAAAAAAAATGTTTGTAAAGAATTTGAGACGTAAGTTTACAGAAGTTTTAATTTTCAGACATTTCGAATTTCAAAAAAAAAATACTCAAGCTTTCAAATAATCTTTCAGAAATTTTGAAATTTAGAAACTGAAACATAGAACAATCCAAAAATAACATGATTCAAAATAAAAAAAAATCAAAAATTAGAATTGAAAAAAAAACTAAACTCAAACATTATAATTATTTAAAATTCAGAAACTAAAACATTCAATAATCTAAAAATTCATATTTATTTAAAAAAAATATGTATTAAATTTTAGAATTAAAAAATCTAAAATTAAGTCATTAGAAAACACAAGTACCTAACTACCTATGCAAAAAAAAAAGAAATTCAAGAATTGAAAAATTGTAATTGTCTGCGATCATCGTTCATTTTTTTTGTCCGTGTAAAACAAATCACCCAAAATTCCGCAGAGGCACCCATTACGAAAAAGTACAAATTCTTAAATTCGGATAATGGAGTAATAACTTTGTTTTTTTAATCCCTTGATTTTTTAAATGTATAATTTTAATTTTTTAAAGTTTAATTTCATTTTTTTTTCAATATTCGATTTATTTATTTTTCGCATTTTAAAATTTTTGATTTTTTTTATATTTTTCGAATAAAACAAAATCTAAAATATTTGATTCTAGAATTTTTAAATCATGGAATTTGGAATATTTGAATTAAAAATATTTTAACAGAAGGAAAAGCCACAACAAAAAAATTATAATTTTATGGCAAAATAAACAAAAAAATTACAAATTCAATAATTTTAATATTTTTAAGAAAATTCGAGACATCAGTGTATAAAAGTTTTAAAATTTAGACATTTTGAATTTCAGAAAAAAAACATAATCAACAAATCAAATCAAACAAATTCAAATAATCTTTCAGAGATTTTGAAATTCAGAAACTGAAACATTGAACAATCCAAAAATAACATAATTCAAAATTAAAAAAATCAAAAAAATAGAATTAAAAAAAACTAAAACTCAAGCATTATAATAATTTAAAATTCATAACTAAAATGATCAAAAATCTAATAATTGTAAAAAAAATATGTATGTTTTTGATTTCCGCGATCATCATTCCATTTTTTTTGTCCGTGTAAAAAATCGCCCAGAATTCCGCAGATGCAATCGCTACCAAAAATTACAAATTCTTAAATAAGTAATAAATTTTTCTTTTTTTTAATCCCTTGATTTTTTAAATGTGTAATTTTAATTTTTTAAATTCAAATTCGATTTTTTTTTCAATATTCGATTTATTTATATTTTGAATTTTAATTTTTTTGGAGTAATAACTTTGTTTTTTTAATCCCTTGATTTTTTAAATGTATAATTTGAATTTTTTAAAGTTTAATTTCATTTTTTTTTCAATATTCGATTTATTTATTTTTCGCATTTTAAAATTTTTGATTTTTTTTTATATTTTTCGAATAAAACAAAATCTAAAATATTTGATTCTAGAATTTTTAAATCATGGAATTTGGAATATTTGAATTAAAAATATTTTAACAGAAGGAAAAGCCACAACAAAAAAAATATAATTTTATGGCAAAATAAACAAAAAAATTACAAATTCAATAATTTTAATATTTTTAAGAAAATTCGAGACATCAGTGTATAAAAGTTTTAAAATTTAGACATTTTGAATTTCAGAAAAAAAAACATAATCAACAAATCAAATCAAAATCAAATCAAACAAATTCAAATAATCTTTCAGAGATTTTGAAATTCAGAAACTGAAACATTGAACAATCCAAAAATAACATAATTCAAAATTAAAAAAATCAAAAAAAAATAGAATTAAAAAAAACTAAAACTCAAGCATTATAATAATTTAAAATTCATAACTAAAATGATCAAAAATCTAATAATTGTAAAAAAAATATGTATGTTTTTGATTTCCGCGATCATCATTCCATTTTTTTTGTCCGTGTAAAAAATCGCCCAGAATTCCGCAGATGCAATCGCTACCAAAAATTACAAATTCTTAAATAAGTAATAAATTTTTCTTTTTTTTAATCCCTTGATTTTTTAAATGTGTAATTTTAATTTTTTAAATTCAAATTCGATTTTTTTTTTCAATATTCGATTTATTTATATTTTGAATTTTATTTTTTTTGGATTTTTTATAATTTTCGAATAAAAAACTATCTTAAATCTTTGAATTGTAGAATTTTTTAATCATTGAATTTTGAATATTTGAATTTAAAATATTTTATTTTTTTTTATTTCAAAATATATTTTCTTCAAGATAATTTTTTACTTGTGTTTTTAAATTCCAAATATTAAAATTTTCAAATTCTCTGGAAATGTTCTAATCAGGTATCCAAAAATTAACAAATTTAATAGTAAGAAGGATTTCAAAATTTTGAAAATTGAAATAAAACTGAATTTTAGTTATTTAAAACACAAGTATACAAACGTTTAAAAAAATTAAAACTCAAAAAGTCAAGAATTCAAAAATGTTAAATAAAAAATTGAAGTTCAAAACTTTAAAAATGTCAAAATGTGAAAAAAATAATCCAAATTAAATTAAAAAATTAAATTAAAAAAAATAAATTAAAAAAATAAACGTAAACTAATAATTTAAAAATTATTTTTTTTAATTCAGATTTCAAGTTGTCTAAATTGTCCAAAGTTTATAAATTGTCCATATCCAAAATTTATAAATTTAAAAATTCCAAAATTTAAAAGTTCCAAAATTCAAAAAAATAGAAAATTTCAAAAACTAATAAAAAGTCTAGAATTTAAATATTTAAAAGGATACAAAAATTAAAAAAATACATATCCAGATATTAAAGAATTTAAAAAATCTTTAAAATAAAAAAATCAAAAAAATAACATATTTTTTTAAAATAAAAAAATATATTCTAAAATGCAAAAATAAATAAAATGGAATATAGACTATTCAAATTGAACATTAAAAAATAGGGATTCGAAGCGATAAAATTTTCAAAATCTTTTTACCTTCCTTTAAAAAAAAGTTTTTTTAAAAAAACTTATAAACTTGTTTTTATTCTTTGGTTCTAACGTGGGTCTCGTGGCGCAGGGGTAGCGGCTTCGGCTGCCGATCCCGATGATGCTATGAGACGCGGGTTCGATTCCCGCCTTATCCACTGAGCTTCTATCGGATGGTGAAGTAAAACGTCGGTCCCGGTTTCTCCTGTCTCGTCAGAGGCGCTGGAGCAGAAATCCCACGTTAGAGGAAGGCCATGCCCCGGGGGGCGTAGTGCCAATAGTTTCGTTTTTCGTGAAAAAAAATGTTTGGAAATTATTTGTAATGTTCAATTTATCTTCAAAAATGTCAATGTAGTGATTTTTTTCTATTTTGTTTCTCAAATTTTGGATGTGTCCAAATTCATTAAGCCGATTCCGAGAAAATGCAGTGACATTTGTTGGACAATATTCAAGGGATTTTATAGGCATTCCTCGGAGAGGAAGCAAAAAAACTACCACTACTTCTTGAAAATCAATAAAAAAAGTCAGATAACTTCGAAACTCAAAAATAACTCACCTCGAATCCGCGTTCGCGTTCGGCGTCGTCGGATAGTGATCGCCCAGGCTCTGCGGTCCGGACATGGTGTTCTGGGGGGAAAAGTGCGGACTCTGCTGCGAATGGTAACTACCGGACAGCGATCCACCATTGTTGAGTTCCTGCTGCTGCTGCTGATCAAACGAAGCGCCGCCGCTGCCCGCAGCTGACGACGTAATCAGGCTGAGCCGCTTCTTGAGATTGTTCTCCTCCTGCTGGAGCCACTTGGAGTCGGTTTCGCTTTCCTGCTGCTGTTTGCGCAGCTTCGCCTCGAGGATCTGCTGGGTTTCCTAGGGGAAATAGAATAAGTTAGATATTTTTGGTGTTTCGAAAAGTTTGATCTATGAAAATTAAACAAATCATAACTAGCAAAAACAAAATGATACTGATAAAAACGTAAAATTCATCAAATAACATGCATTTACCAACAAAATGGAACCAAAATGAACCGAGGACATTCGAACAATGACTAGCAACGCAAAGAACCTAAAATAAGAAATTCACGCACAACTGAAAAAGTATCGACTCTACAAAACACGAGTTGAGCGAAGCCAACCTGCTGTGGACCGGACTCCACCGCCGTAGCTTGCTGCGGCTGAGGTTGCAACGGAGCCGTGGCCATCATGGGCGGAATCTG
The DNA here is from genome assembly GCF_015732765.1 of Culex quinquefasciatus. Lineage (NCBI taxonomy): Eukaryota > Metazoa > Arthropoda > Insecta > Diptera > Culicidae > Culex > Culex quinquefasciatus. Next base: position 64,344,448 of record NC_051862.1, read on the forward strand.
CTGCGGCGGCACGATGGCCTGAGCCAAGGCCACCTTCAACGGGCCACTCTGGTGAGGCAGTTGAACCTGCTGGGACGAGACAATGCTCATCATCGGCATGCCCGGAACCTGCTGACCGTATGCGACCTGCTGCTGCTGTTGCTGCAAGATCTGTTGTTGTTGTTGCCACAGCGATCGCTGGGGAGTTCCTTGCTGCTGTTGCTGTTGAACGCTAAACTTGGAACTCTGCGCGGAACTATAAGGAGGAGGTAGCGCAAAGTTGGCCGCCGGTGGTGGACCACTTCCAGCCGGGGACATCAATGTACTCGGCGGCAGCATGCCCTTCTCAACGCTCTTCTTGAGCGCGATCGACGCGCACGACTTCACGTTGACCCCGCCAAAATCGTAGATCTCCTCCTGGAACGGTTCCTGATCGCGTGGCGCCGCCGAAACCGGACTCCTATAACTCTGATACGACATGTTCCTCTCCAGACTTCCGCTACGACTCCCCCCAGCGGCTCCAGCGTTCATCATAATGTGCTGATTACGCTCCAAACTACCACCAGCCCGTGACTTCTGGTTCATCATATCGCTCACGATGGCCGCTGACTGGTTCCGCTCCAAGCTTCCACCCTTAACACTGTTCATGAACATCGCCTGACCGCCTTGTCCCTGATTCCTCTCCAAGCTACCCATCCGGTTTATGTACCCACTGGGACCCCGCTCCAAACTGGCCGATCTCACGCCGTGACTCCCAACCATGTAGCCATCCGCGGCGCCGCCGCTGTACTGTCGGGTCAACGAGTTGGATCGCATGGCCTTGGCCGCACCGTACTCCAAACTCATCTGGCGAGTTCTCTCCAGAGAATTGATTCGGGCGGCATATGCCGACACCAGGTTCTGACCGGCGGCGTTGCGTTCCAGGCTGCGGGATTTGCTGGACGAGCCTGGATCTTCCTGCTGGGGAGATTTGACGAGGGCGGCGGCCTGCTGGATGTAAGGACCCGGGTACTGCATGTAAGGTTGAGACTGTTGCGCTTGCTGTTGTTGGAAGATTGCTGACTGCGGGTAAGGGACCTATATTTTGAGAATTAAAAATGTTGTACGATTTCGATGCCGGCATGAGGAGTGGAACCTTCGGGTGATGATGATGGAATTGTTCGCAATTAAATTGGCCAAAAAGGCCATGCGTCTCCTTTCTTTTTTCTTAACTGGCAAGAAGTTTGATGGAGACGCATGATAAAAAAAAAGTTTAGAAACATTCATGTATGGGAGCGTTCTTTTATTACGTAACAAAATTTCCATACAAATTTAAAAAAAAAATGTATGGAACGTAACACGGCCTCCGACCCCCCCTCCCCCCCAACTGCGTTACGTAATAAAAGAACGCTCCCTTATATACTTGGTCAAAAAATGCAATTTTCACGAGGACCATAATTTCAAAATTCAAAATTTCACGGAAATTATTAAATGTTGTTCTTCGATCAACTATCAAAATTCTTCATCAATTTTTGACGTGACCCTAATAAAAAATCTTTTAAAAATTTCTATCACGTAAGATTGTTCTTAACACGACATTATCTGCAAATACAAAGAGACGAGTTATTGATTTTAATTCCGCTATATACAATATCTACCGGAAAGTACTAAAGCAAAGATTTATAGTGAAATATGTAAAAGTGAATAATAATAAGCATTGATCTGTATTAACCCTCTACAACCTAATCCCGCCTTCAGACGGGCTTCGATCTAAAAAATCGCCAATTTTCCAACCGATTTTTGATCTTTAAAAAGCATTGGAAAGAAGAACTCTTAAAATTTTAGAATATTTCAGGGTTGGAAGTAAAAACTTGTTTTATGTGAAAAATGTATTTTTTTTAGGAGTCAATTTTGGCAGTGTTTTTTACTAACATTTCCTATATTTTCAGTAAAAAGAAGTATGCAGTAATTTTTGTAGTATCCCAGACTATGCCTCTACGCATTTTTTTACAATTTAAATGATGATGGTGCGATTCTATAGCAGAAAATGTGAAAAATATGCAAAAAAATGAAAAAGTGACTTAAAATCATGAAAAAATTAGATAGGTAAAATGTAATTATATTAGGTGGTAGAGTAGGCCAAATACTACCAAAAACAAACACAAACTAAACAAGATAAATGCAAATTGAAATACTAAAAATGAAACAAGCAAAACATAAAACAAGAAAAGTAAAGTTTTTCGTAGAACAAAAGTTGCTCAAAATGACCTCCTGAACACGGGAAAAATAAATATTTTCGAAAAAAAATTGGGCAGTTGAGGGTTAAGGATAATAATGAAGTCTCAATGAATATTTTATGTATTTTCAATGTATTTACATTTCATTGAATTCCAAATTAAAACATGATTCAATAAGCAATAGGACCAATATAATTTATGTAATTTGAATTTTCTTCAACTTTTAGAAAAAACTACAAAAATTAATATTATCCTTTTCACTGAGATCTTTTCAAACACGCACGAAGCAAAATGATCATCGATCGGTCAAAACGTTCATCGTTTGTGCAAAACGAGAGAGAGTTGAGAGAAAAATGTCCGTTTCCGGTCTCTTCTTCTTCTCGCTCAATTCTCTCCCATTTTTCATCGAATTCCTTCATTTTCTTGACATTCGCGTCCTACTTCCTACTCCCTGATTCCTGTTTGTGTCATTTTACATGCATTTGAGTTCATCGCTCATGAAAAAGAGTTCATTGTAGTGCTCGTTTGAAAACATACCAATGAAATCGAGAATATTAAAGTACAAAAAAATGCTCTTAAAATTGTCATCATACCCTTCAAAACATTCACTAAAGAGTCAAGAAGCAATAATATAATCTTCCCAAATTTCTTGAAAAATAAAAACATAAATGCTATCGAATGTCCAATTTCCACGAAGACTGTTAAACCAAAAGCATCAAATTTCGTAAAAATTTCACGAAACTTAGAAAATATCTTTAATATTCTTAAAAGGCCTAATTTTTAGATCAAAACTAATATTTTGAAGCAAAATTCATTGAATGTTGTATTGAATCATCTCATTCTTTTGTATACATATCTACTTTTAAAAGAAAATGGTAGGCAGATTGTTATAATAAAAAACAATTGAAATATCTGTAAAAAATATTAGCCGGCTTAAAAAAATATTTTTTTAAAGCAAGTTTGCTCTTCCCGTTTTCAAATAGTTTTTATCACACTTTTCAATTGAAAATTAATATAATTTACATAAAAAAGCCTTGGGGATGTATTTGTTGAATGTAGTTATATTTTGCAGATGTAGAACTCATGAACAAGCTTGAGCATCAAAATTGAGAGGATCGCAATTTTTTTCTGTAATGTTATAACATTGAACGTTGATTTTGAGTTGAGTAAGATTCATGCTTCGAGAGAAATAGAAATAAAAAAGAGGTTTTCCTGAATGTTTAACAAGCGCCTGAAGCTCTGATGACGACAGCTCAGGAGCTTTTTTACCGATTTTCAAAATGACCATCCATATACCACTTGGAAACTCTTTTGGTTTTTCTTTTTTTTAAACATACAAAATTTTAAAAATATGTTTTTACTCGAAAAATCACAAAGTTTTACTAATAATTCAAAATTGATTCTTTTGACATAACATTTCACGAAAAGAGTACATGAAAAAGTTTTCCAAAAATAAAAAAGAGAACAAAATAAAAACAATAAACTCACAAAAATCTAGTAAATTATTTACAGGTTATGTTTACTTAAACATTTTTCATTTTAAAAATTCAATAATTTTAGAATTTCGCATGAAGTTAAACCAAGTGCAGTTTTTTTTGAGAAATTAACGTGAGGAAGTTTTGAAGAGCGAGTTGTGCTGCTCAGTGTTGGTATTCTAGCGCTCTCGCGAGAAAAATTCCTCTCTCTCGAGTTCTCGCCGCGAGTCTCGAGCTGCCGAGAGAAACTACTGATTGTCCGTGCTCTCCTCCGCTCGCGAACGGGCTTTCTCGCGAGCCAGAATTGCCCATTCGCGAGAAGTTGAACGTGTTTGAAACGAACTAAAAACAACACAGCGATTGAAGTTGCACCTCTATAACGTCATGATTCGAATTCCCGGACGCTCCGAAACCCGGACACTTCAACTTGTTTTATCAATTATTTGGATATAAGTTCGCATTATGAATGTCAAAACTTTGTTATTTGATGAATACTAACATCAACTTTCATTTAAAGTTTGTTTGAACGCTGTAGTTGATGCCAAAACCATTAAATTAAATTAAATTATAAGTTTACCAAAAATGCGAAACATTTCAACTGAAATATTTCATAGGCGTCTGAAGCACCGGAAAGGCAAAGCAGAAATTTATGTTTTTGATTTCCTTAAATTCTAGCAATTTTTTATATAAACTTTCGATTGTTCTGATGTTAACAGCTTATTTGAGACCTAAAGAATACCATTCACTAACATTTCAGTCCAAATGTGTGCGATTCATAAGCAAAATCGAGTGTCCGGAATTCGAAGCAAAAGTGTCCGGATTTCGAATCAGCTTTTAACAGTGTCCGGGATTCGAAGCACAACAAGTCATTTTAATTTTCTAATTCTGATGAAAAATTGTTAGAAAAGACATATTTTGCATGCATTCTCTTAAAGCTGACTGTTTATACTAAATCCTGATGATATTTCTACATTTCCAACTTATTACATGATTTTTTGCCAGCTATAACAAAAATGATTTGCTACTAAGTGTCCGGATTTCGAATCATGACGTTACCATCGCCTGGTTCGCATTCATAAGCCTGATAAACAAATTGCTAGCTTAGGACGAACGGCTAGCACCAGGCGCACGCGAGCGAGAACGCGAACGAAAATGCGAGCGCGAGCGAAAAGAGAAAAGTACTACAAGTTCTCTCCCTCGCTCGCGAGCGAGAAATGCTTTCCTTCTTCTCGCTCGAATCCCAACACTGGTGGTGCTATTACGCCTTGTTGTAGTAATACGATGTCCCATCTTTATAGGTTCCGGACCCTAAAAACTTCTTAGCATGGAAGCTCCCAATGATTAATGCCCAAACAAACTGTAACGTGTGCTGAAATGTATTGATGTTTCATCATTCGTGCTCAAAACTCACTCTACTGCAAAGAATCATCTTTGCAGTTAATTTTACGCAGTAGGTCTGGCCGCTTCAATGCTTGTGTTGTTCCAATGCATTTCAAAGCACACTACAAATGTTTATAATGAAAAGAAGATGCTAGACGTAATTAACCGATGAATGACATTCTTTAGGATACCCTTCGAAAGACTGGCTGCGAAATCAACAAGAGGAAGTTATAAGATTTTTTTTATTGTTATTTATTACTTTGACACAGTTGCACACACTTTTCAGAGTTATAACTCTAGGCTCATGTGCTGATAGGTCGAGAATTCAATCATTACTTTTCTAAAAAATGTTGTTAGATATAACCTTCAAAAATTTATTTAGAAATAACTCTAATAAGTGTTTTGACCACTTGGGATTGTTTTTACCATGTTCAGCATTTACGATGCTTTAATTGGGGTTTATTTTGGTTTATAATATTTTTATTATCTACCAAAAAATATTTTTTCTGAAATTGAAAATGTTTTACATTTTCAAATAAAAAATATGATGTAAAATCTTGAAAGGGAAGTTTAGAATTTGAAAATAATTTGAATTTTTTTTTCAGTGTAATGAATGACTTTGATATTATATTTATAACATGCATCCAAATATTTTAAAAATGATGATCATTTCGGTCCATATGACATCCCAAATATTAGTTTTCGTATATCAACATGCTCGTTTTTAGGCCACAAAGGACAAAACATAATTTAAAAATTCACAATTCCACCAGCGCGCGCACTCCCCATGCTGTGTCGCATCGAAAAACCGCACAAACCTGCTGGAAGTACTGTTCCACTTGCTGCTGCTGCTGCTGTTGAGTGTGATACTGCTGATACATGACCAAATTGGCCGGAATTTGCTGTTGCTGCTGCTGCTGTTGCTGAACATAAAACTGTTGCTGTTGCTGCTGCTGTGAAGCATTGGAATGCATGAAATTATTGTTCATCACTCCCTGCTGCTGCTGTTGGGCCTTCTGAATCGCCTTGTAGGTCGGTTCCACGGAATGAGTTTGCTGGGTGTACGCGTTGATGATTTCGCATGGGATTGGGTAGGACGAGGAGTTGGATGACGCGAGGTTGTTGTTGGCTGAAAGGAAGTCTTGTGGATTTTTGTAGCGCTCCAGGGTTTCGGTGCCGCCGGTGGCGGCGGCCGAGGGGACCTGTTCTGAGTCGGGTACAAGCGTACTGGTGGAGGGCGAAGCTACGAGAGAATTTTGATGGTTGTCGGTGACTTCTAAAGAGGATGGCGCACTGGTTTGGCCAGCACCAGCGGAGTCGTGCATCGGGTTGTTGGCCTCGTCCATGACGACGGGATCGAGTTTGAGTAGTTCGGTGGCGGGCAGGGAAATGGTTTTTAGCGGAAGATTTCCGCTGTCGGCAACACCGCCGCCGGTGGCGGCAGTGGAGGCCGCGGGTTCCTTGGCGGGAACTGCGGCGACCTCGTTGTTATCAGTATTATTTTGTGCTTTATGATCTAAGTCTACAGCTAGGGTGTTAAATACCGAGGCAGGAGTCGTGTACGAAGACGCGTTCACTCCACGTTGCTCGTTCTCGCGCATCAACGCCGCCAGCACCGTCGGATCACGCGCGATGATGTACGTCTGGGGAGCGCCGAGGCCCTGCTGGGAACCTGGTTCGCCTGCTTGCAACGAAACAGATGGTGAGGATTCACTACTGTTTACAATCAACCTAGAACTTACCACCCATCATGGGACCACGTGCCGGCTTGGGAGGTGCCACGTCGTCTCCGGTGCCCCAGGACATGGCGGCCACGCGGCGATTCTCGCGACGCATCGTCTCGCAATCGCTGTGCCGCTCTTCCATGAGTATTTCACTGTTCAAAAACACCAATCATCAATATCTCAAACACAAATCACCGTACGACCCGCGAATACTCACTATAGCACCTCCTTGATGTTCTTGAAGTTGGGTCGCTTGTGCGGTTCGTACGACCAGCACTGCGACATCAGCGAGTACAGCCGGGGCGGGCAGTTTGGGGGCAACGGGAGTCGTTCGCCGTTCTCCAGCTTCCCAATCACGTCGCAGTTCTTGATCCCTTGGAATGGTTTCACCCCGAGCATCAGAATCTCCCAGGTACAAACGCCTAAGAAGAGCACAATTAGAATCTTAACTAGATAAAAGTGGGTGAAATCTACTAACCAAACATCCAGACGTCGCTGGCCGTCGTGAACCGCCGGAAGTTGATCGACTCCGGCGCCATCCACTTGATCGGCAGCATCCCCTTGGTGGACGTGTAGTACGACTGGTCTTCAACCCATCTTGAGAGTCCAAAATCGGCAAGCTGTAGGAAAAAAAGAAGAAAAAATTAATTATGAATTATAATAAGTAGAAATTTTAACTTTGGGGAGCTTAATCAATAATATTTAAACACTCTTTCAAATTTCCGGTATAATTAGATTTAAATATTTAATCAACACAATGAAAAAAGCCAATAAAAGGCTGTTTCTATTTCTTTTTTTTAAGCCGCTGTATCTCAGCAACCAGAAGTCCAATCTTCAATGTCTCTTGGACAATTTTATAGCAAAATTTCTGAACTAAAAAAAAAAATTCAGAAATTGTCACTCATGGTCAGTATTTTTAAAAATCGAAAAACTGCAGATATTTCGCTAAAATCAAACATTCGGTGGCTATATTTTGAAAACGGAGCCATTTTCAAAAAAAAATCTGTAAAGTACTTTTCGATTGCAAATTCAATTTTACATAAAAAAATAAAGTCAAATTAGTTTTTGTATGAAATTTTTTTTTTTCAAAAACTCACTATTTAAAAAAAATCATAACTCGGTGGCATATTTTTTTACCATACTTCTCTATGGCTCAAAAGTTGCGGGTTTTTGTCTCCTAAAACATATAAAAATACGTACTTTGGGAAATTGAGTTTTTGTGGAAAAAAGTTAATAAAAAAATCGGCAATTTTTTTCCGTGTACCAATTTTTTTCTCAATCGTCCTCAACAATACCTACAACTTTGCCGAAGACACCAAATTGATCAGAAAATTCACTCTAAAGTTACAGCTGTTTGAATATTTACGCGCCATTTTTGTATGGACAGCTGCCAAAATTGTATGGAGACTTGTATGGGTGAACCAATGACACATATCCCCACAAAGTTTGAGCCAAATAAAAAAAAAAAAAACAAAAAATAAAAATGGTCGAAATCGGCCGATTTCGTAGAGAATTGCTCATATGGGTATAAAACGAACGAAATTTGGTATGCTTTGTTACTTTATTAGAGTTTTCTTTTTTAAAAATTAAAATTTTAACAAAATACAGTATTTTTTTCGAAAAAAATAAAATTTTCATAACTTGCGATATGGGTATCTAAAGATGCGAAATTTCGTATGCTTTTTCATTTTATTTAAGCTTTTTGTGTAAAATATAAAAAAAATCTCAAAATACCGTATTTTTCGAAAATACTCAAATTTTTTAAATTTGCAATATGGGTATCAAACGAAGAGAAATTTTGTTTGCTTTTGCACTTTATTAGAATTTTTTTTGTAAAATACAAAAATTTCACAAATGGCCGTATTTTTTCGAAAGTAGTCAAATTTTCATAACTTGCAATATGGGTATCAATCGTCGCAATATTTTGTATGAAGCATACACAAATTAAATGTATGTATGAAGCATGCAAAATTTCGCTTCGTTTGATACCCATATTGCAAATTAAGGACCATCCATAAATCACGTGGACACTTTTTTGGAAATCTGTCATTTTGCTTTATGTGATGAAAAATGTGTTTTTTTTTTAATTTTCTTAAATCAAGAAATTCAAATTAAGCTAAATTTTCCTATTTCTTTATTCACTAAGCCTTATTACGTAAATTAAATATGTTTTGTATTGAAGAAGAAATTACGGGTAATTTTAATGAATAAAGTTATTTATTTATGTAAAACAATTATTGGAATTTATCAATTGTTTTTTCCAAGATTAAGAAAACAATAGTAATGTTGGATCCAAGCATCCTGCTGTAACAGTTCTTGTCACTTTTATTTAAAACTTTGGACCGGAGAGGCGTCAAAATTTTCAAGTGATTCCTGAAAACAAAGAAAACCCAGAAAAAAAACCCGATTGAACCCTCACTCACCTTGATACAAGTCGGTGAGCTGACGAGCACGTTCCGCGCGGCGATATCCCGGTGGACGAACTTCTTCGACTCCAGATAGCTGAGTGCCGTCGACAGCTGGTACGAGTACAGCAGCAACGTTCCCAGCTTCAACCTGCGAACGAGCAGAGCAGTAAAACGATGGTTCGTTACTATCCGGAGGCGGATTGCTGCTTCTACGTGGAGCGGGTGGTTCCAGGAGCGGAACGCCCTACCCCGATCAAGACTCGGCGGCCGGCCCCACCGCCGGCGGAGGTTGGCGCGTGGGGTTACGGCGAGGCGTTTGAGGCTAGGACGGGCATGCTATCGGGAGATAAGCCGCAGTTTTTGGAGTGTAGACGGAGGAACGTCCAGCTCCCGATCGCGGGCCGGAGGCGCCTTTTCGCGATTCATCGGACGGGTCCGGCGGGAATGGAGAACGCTGCGGTGGCGAGCTCTAAGTTGCTAGAGTGGCGCGAAGCGGTTGGGTTGGACCGGAAGGAGGAGAAGGTGGAGAAGGCGCCGAAGGGCAAGAAGTTGAAGGGGAAGAAGGAGAAAACAAAGAAGGGGAAGAAGTAGAGTACTCACTTAGGTCCGTTCTTCTTGAGGTAGGCGCGCAGTTCGCCTAGCCGGGCCAGCTCCATCACAATCCAGATCGGCGAGCCGCTGCAGATGCCGATCAGTTTGATGATGTGGGGATGCTCGAACTTTTGCATAATATCTGGAAGGGAATAAAGCAAACGTTCAATCGAGGTCAAAAACTTGTTTTCTTTTGAGTTAATCTTACATGCTTCTTCGAGGAACTTTTCCGACGTGGCCAGGTCGGCGTCCGCTTTGCACGTCTTGACCGCAACCTGGACGACGCCACCCTTTTGCTGTTCGCTGTTGTTGTTTTCGCCGTTTCCAGACAGGGACAGATCGTCGAACTCGCTCGTCAGCGACTGGTTCAGCTTGCTGACGAGGTTGGATTTGCTCGAGAGGCGGCAAGTGCCGATGTGGACATCGCCGAACTGACCCACGCCGATGATCTCGTTGAGCGTGATTTGGTTGCGATCGAGCTCGTAGTTGCGGGCGGCTGGGGTCGAGTAGTCGCCCTCGTCATCGCCGCACATGCCCAGTTCGGCGTAGTCTTCGTTGAGCGTTGGCTTGGCGTTCGAGCTGGAGCTCGCCTCCAGGTCGTTTAGTACGGAGTTGTTCAGCTTGTCGCTGCTCGATCGCCTCGAGTCGTGTTTCTCCGAGGACTGCGAGTCGCTCATTTTCTTGAAGTGGTGGCTGCTCTTCTCCAGCGAGTTGGTGGCGCTGTTGCTGGGCGTGGTTTTTGGTATGAAGGTGCGATCCCATAAGCTAATATCAGTATTGTTAAATAATCTACAGTAACCATCGACTAGATCGGCTATACTCTCGGAAGTCTTAATACCATCACAGGTGATCGTCAGGTCCTCGCTGTTGCCGCTGACCTTGATCCTCAGCTGAGTCTTGATCTCGCTGCACGAGCACGTGACGCCCTTTTTGTCGCCACCCTTCTTGTCTCCACTGCCGCAGGAACTGGTGAGATCGGGTTGGTCTTTGGAATTCTTGCTGTGTTGGTGAAGCGGTCGACCCTGGTGATCGCTCTTGGTCAGCGACGACGAAACCACGCTGGTCGTTATCCGCTCGATACTATCAAAGTCGGTCACCTTCGTTGGCGGAGCTTGCGGATTCGCCGAGTACGAAATGCCCACGTGCGGGCCAATGATCAGATCAACCCGAATGTTCCAGCCACTGCTCAGCTGCACGTTGAACTGCTCCTGATCGAACGTGTACTGCGTCCTCAGCAAATCAAAGAACTTGAGCATGTACTCCATCTCCGTGTAGCTGTACACCTTCTTGTACGCCGCCTGGATCAGCTTCTTCAGATTCTTCTGCTTAATCGTATCTATCACAGATTTCGGTATAAAGTTGCTGAAGCCCATCTCCTTCTCGATGTACTCCAGGTGCTGCTTCCGGTCGTTCGACGAGTGGTTCGCGTCCTTGTAGTAATGCCGAATGCCCAAACAGCACAGCTGAACCGCAATGTCCTGATCAATGTTCGGCACGTTCGACTGGATGTAGTCCTGCTTGACCTGATCGAAGTAAAAGTGACAACTTGTCCGATCCTTCTCGTACAACTCCTTCAAGCTTTTTGGTATGTATCGCACCCTCAGTTCCGCCTTCCACACGCTGTTCGCATGGCCCACCACTCCACTCGTCTTCTGCTGCATCCGCTTCGCAATCGTACTCTTGTCCACGTTCGGGCAGTCCGCGTTGCTGCAGCTCGGGTTGAAGATGTGCGCCATCACCTGGCACATCGAAGTGTCCGGTGGCATCCACAGCACCTCCTTGGTGAGCATGTGCCTCAGTCGGAGGGCGTAACTCTGCGGGTTCGTCTTGTGGCCCGGAGACATTGAGTTGACGATCAGGTTGATGATCTGCCGTACGTCCGAAGCCTCGTCGAACCGGATCATGCGGAAGCCGTGGTTTGGCAGGTACACGTGCAGCGTCTGCGTGTCGCCGGTTTGTGCTGCGGAAGAAAAGGGTGGATGAAGAAAAGCAAGGTTTCAGTTTTGTGTTGAACACCAAACTAATATCTGACAATATGCCAGTTTACAGAATTTCAAAATCCAAGATTTCTATTTAAAATTGTAATTTTATCGTCAAATTTTTTTTGAATATTTTTAAAGCAAAAATAATTTACTTTTTTAATAAGTTTGAGGGAAAAAAATAAAAAAAAAACTGACCGATTCTTTCGTGACGGGACAACGTTTGTACGCATATGTTTTCAGTTTTTTGCTGATAACTTTAAAATCTGTGGGAAAAGGTACCAATATTTATACAAATTTGGAAAGTACCGTCATCAGGGGTGACATTGGGTCTGGGGGGTGAGATTGAGTCATACAAATTTCAGCATTTTTGTATGACCCAATTTCACCCCCCAGACCCAATGTCACCCCTGATGACGGTACATTAAATTTCCTATAAGATTCATTCCAGCAAACATTTAAAAACACAAAGTTTGAGTCAAGTGAGATACATATGTAGCGTGACGGGACAACATCGTACAATTGGATCATTTTGATTTTTATACACAAAAGTGAAGAACTCTGCTCTCCTAGTAAGTTTTTGGAAAAACCTTTTTCTACAGTTGTTTCTAAAATGAAAAACGAAGATTTTGCTTCCTAGATCACCCAATTTCGTCAAATTTTGTGGATTTGACAGGTACATCGTTTCGTGACGGGACAACGCAGACATTTTGCAAAAGAGGGTTTTGCTCGCGTTGTCCCGTCACGAAATGAAGCAATTGTGAAAATCTCTTCTGACTAGTCAACTTTAACTAATTTGGGGTCGCTGAGCTCGAATATGACTCCTAGAATACTCCAAAGTATTCAGGGAATGTGCAATCCAAAATGGCGGCCAATATGGCGGTGCAATAATATTCGATATTTTATAAAGAAATGTAATCGACAATGAACAGGTCAAATTTAACAAAGGGTTGATGAACTCAAATATGAGCTCTAGAATATTCCAAAATACTCAGAGAATGTGCAATCCAAGATGGCGGCCAATATGGCGAAGCTAGAAAATTTGATTTTTTTTCAGATGTGTAACAGGCAATCAACGGGTCAAATTCAACTAATTTGGGGTCGCTGAACTTAAATATGTGCCATAGAATACTCCAAAGTACCTACTCAGGGAATGTGCAATCCAAAATGGCGGCCAATATGGCGAGTACTTTGGAGTATTATATGGCTCATATTCAAGTTCAGCGACCCCAAATTAGTTAAATTTGACTAGTTGATTGAACTTAAAAATCCTTTTATGGTGGTTTTTTCCATTCTGCCGCCATATTAGACACCATCTTGAATATCTCGCTTCCCTTTGAGACTTAGGAAAATCAACAGGCAAATTTGGATTCTGGAGGGTCGATTTAGTCTAGATCGATCAAAAACTGGCCTGTTACACGATTTGCTTCTAGACACGAGAAATGAGCACCTTTTTTGAATTCGTGCCTTGACCAAAAAATTAGCGTGACGGGACAACGCAAACTTGCGTCAGTCGAAACTCTGGTTCCTTTTGACCAATTTTCGATTTCTAATAAGCATTTTAAAGGGTTTTTTGAGTACGAAGAGAATCCAAAATATGATGCAAATCCGATTTCACGAACTATTGCAAATTAAACAATTGTCATTTTTCGTGACGGGACAACGCTTCTATATACCCCCTTTTAAAATGTCCTGTATAATTGTATACCTACAGAATCTGCTTTTGTCAATAAGAAGGCTTATTAAAGAGTCATTTCACTATAAAATACCGTTTAGATTGATTAAATATCTGCAGTCCTTCCATTAATTTGAGCTATTATTTAAAAAAGTTGGGAAAATTAAAAAATTTTAGCGTTTATACATTTTACAACATCTGCTCACATATATGTTTAGAATAGGAACTTTGGTGTGGAAATATGTTTTTTGTGTGGTTCAAATTGTTGGAAAACATGGAAAATTATCAGAACCATCCAAAGCCTTCGATTGGAATGGGTGGTCAAAATTGAAACGTCAAAAGACTTAGCGCGTTTTTTTTTATGGTGCTACATGTTTACATGTTTCGGGATTATTTTTCAAGTGAGTGTCTAACTAATGTGCAAAAAACATGTTGCCGGTAGTTGGAAGCAATTTTATATCTTAAGCGCTTTGAAATCGTTAGCGCAAGTGAAAAGATATTGATGGCGACTTTCATTAAGCAGTTAACCACTGATCTTGCGTGTGGATTTGTGTGCCACCAAAATGATGAGAAATGGTCTCGCAAAATAGAAATTATGATCAAAAGTGCACCAAAATTGATCTCTTTGAGTAAGTTAATCATCGTAGACTATGTATGGAAGTGGTGTTGTTGGAGTCTGGCTTTCCGGAGAGCTAAAGTTGGAGTCAGAGTCGCAAAATTATCTGAAGCGGAAGCAGCAATTATTTAAATTTTCTATTTTTTGTTATTTCGGTAATTAAAATAAATTGAATTGTCTATGTCCTTTTTTGCAGAAAGTATTGAACATTTACTTTATTTTATTAAGGCAATGCAAATCATTGCGTAAAAGAGGTTTTGGGTGACTCAGCACACATAACCTTCGGACGCCTAGAAATGAGCAGAAAACTTGCAACAGAGACCACAAAAGACCCGGGGGTCGTTAAAGTGGATTGGTTTTTTTGCAAATCATATCAAATTTTAATATGGTAATTCCTTTTATCGATATTAGCCAAAAGCATTCAGTACGACAAATTCTCTGGCTTTACCAGAAAACACAATTTAAAACTCCAAATGACAACCATCGTGTATTGAGCCAAGGGCAAACCCACCAGAACTGAAACACGAGAATGAAAAATGATGCCCACAGTCAGTCGGACTACTCCGGGGTGCAACTGCAGTCAGTGGGAAAATTGCATGTGTAATTTAATTATTCAGTGCCACTGCTGCTGTTTTCAGAGAGTTGTAATTCTACCACGCTCACTCAGGTGATGTATGACATTGTCGAGTCAGCCAAAGATGAGCTTACAGCAGCACGGTGTATTTTTTAGAACAAACTAATGATAAAAAATTCGGTATGTCTGATATTTGGCAACGTGAAAGAAGGGCTCTTTCCCGACATTTTGCGGTATATACCGAAATATTTCGTCGGGGGGTCTAGTGCAACTTTTTTTTTTGAAGATTTTTTTTTCGATTTTATGGGATATTGTTCAAAAAAGTCACAGAAAATCGGTGCATTCATATTGATATCACTCAAACTTCTTATGAATATGCCTTGGGGACTCTATCCAACTATATTTGACCAATATTTGACCTCCAATAAAAAAAATCGAACCAGCCATTTTGAAATAACCCCAAATTGGAAACGATACGACCGAAAGTAAATCTTTTCTTTGTACAATTTGTCATGAAATAACAGCAAATATTGCCCGGATACAAATTTGAGCATTAAACAATGCAAAACATAGATTATTTATTTAATAAACTGTTTATTTATTCTCCCTACATAACACCATTACATTTTAAACATTTTAGAATCAATCACATTGTAGAAAACAGTTTTCTGAACAAGTTCCATAAAAAAGTATCAGTTTTGGTTCAATATAAGCAGAGATATGCCCAATTTCCTGAAATAAATAGTGCCTTTCTCCAAAATATCTTAATTTAATTACCTTTCACATGCTGGGCACTGCCTACTAAGATATTTTTTATGATGATAATATGTTATTAAAACGTAAAAATTATAACAAGTTTTGACGAAACTAATGAAATTATTCTATAGCACTCATTACAAATCTCAGTAGGCAAAGCCCATCGTGTGAAAGGAAATTAAATTAAGAAATTTTGGAGAAAGGCACTATTTATTTCAGGAAATTGGGCATATCTTTGCTTATATTGAACCAAAAGTGATACTTTTTTATGGAACTTGTTCAGAAAACTGTTTTGTACAATGTGATTGATTCTAAAATGTTTAAAAATGTAATGGTGTTATGTGGCCGAGGATTGAAAAAAATATTTTCGGAACCTATTGGGTAATAAACAGTTTATTAAATAAATAATCTATGTTTTGCATTGTTTAATGCTCAAATTTGTATCCGGGCAATGTGTTGCTGTTATTTCATGACAAATTGTACAAAGAAAAGATTTACTTTCGGTCGTATCGGGGTTTCCAGCTTGGATTTTGGGGTTATTTCAAAGAAAGCTAGAAATCTGGTAAATTTGGTTCGATTTTTTTTATTGGAGGTCAAATATTGGTCAGATATAGTTGGATAGAGTCCCCAAGGCATATTCATAAGAAGTTTGAGTGATATCAACATGAATGCACCGATTTTCTGTGACTTTTTTAAACAAATATCCCATAAAATCGAAAAATAATCTTCAAAAAAAAAAGTTGCACTAGACCCCCCGACGAAATATTTCGGTATATACCGCAAAATGTCGGGAAAGAGCCCTTCTTTCACGGTGCCAAATATCAGACATACCGAATTTTTTATCATTGAGGTCTCGAAAAAATACACCGTGAGCAGACGACCGCAGAATTCCGAAGCAATTTTCGTCTTCATTTAAATTTAAATGCTTGTCAAACTATCCATTACACCATGTGAGGAGTGGGAGCGAGGGGTTAAAAGCCCCAAAACAACAAAATTACACCTGAAGCACGAAGGTCGAGGAAATTAATTACGCCAAAGTTGTCGATAATTAATTTCCGACGCACACCCTTGAAGATCGTAAATTGAAAGGTTGCAATTATTGAACCATGAAAGAGCGTTTATTGGTCGCATCATGGATAAACTGTTTCGAAAGGAATTGCTATCCTTATTATGGCAAAAGTGCAGTGAAGACGATGGTGATGCGAACTAAAGTAAAGAGTGAAAAAAAAAGCCTTAATTGCAACTCCCATAAAGGCTTGCACTTCTCTCTCAAGTGTGTAATTTGGTGGTGATTCTTAAGCAAAATTCGCGCGAAATTAAACACGCAATAAAAATTTCACGCGACGAGCACCTGCAGATAGGGGCGACGGGTTTTTTTTTTGCTTCTCAACTTTGCAGAATCGACGCCGAAATCAGCCAAATGAGCAATATAAACAAGCCATGGCATCGCATTACACGCGCACATAATTGGCATTTAAAGGTGTCTGTCGAGGTCTTGAAATGGGTGGAGGGTTTCGTTCGGGTATCTACACAGTGAATTCCAATCGAGGAGGGGTGATTAAAATATTGAAAGTGATACCTGGGAACGGAGTTTTGAAGACGGTTTGATTGATTAAATTGTTCGGATTTGGGCATCATCGAGCTTGTTTCATATGAAATTAATCGTTTGAACGAGGTTGTTTTCGAAGAATTTAATTTTTGATGACAAACATATTTCTATTTCACATTTTGAAAACTTCAAAACACAGTGCCAAAGTTCCGTCTTAATCTTTGTAGGAGCCTTCCCTATTACCAAAGATTTTTTTGCGTCATTGGTTCGTTAGTCCAAGTTTCCAAACAAATTTGACAGCTTTCCTTACAAAAATGGTATCTGTGTCTTGAAATCGAAGTTTTTGATAAATTTCGGCAAAATTGTTGTTAAGAACAATTCGGTAAAAATAGTTTTTTTTAAATTTTTGTTTAGTTTTACAAAAAATGGAAAACTTTGAAAAAACTGTAGGGTAAAAAATTTCATGTTTCGTAATAAATCTACTTGAAGTTTGATTTTTGCGAAGTTTATTTAATTATATTTTTTTTTTCTATAACGCCCATGGTTTCCCAAGTCGATCATATTTTTCTCAAAAAGTTCTGAAAATTGCCAATAAATTTGAATAAAAAACTATGAAGATTAAACTTACAGCCACACAAAGAGAAAGTAAAAATTTGAAAGTAAAACGTATCTCAAAATGCTTACCACAGTTATAGTTAAATTTGCAAAATATCAATGATTTTATGAACATACATTTTTCTAAATGATTTTACATTTTAATCTGTGGTTCCAAACTTAAAAATTTGCAAAAAAAATCTTTGCCCTATTTGATTGAAAATATAAAAAAAGATGTTGGAAAAGTTTAAAAAAAAATAAACACAGCAGATTGTCGTTATTGAAATAGTTTGTTTACAATAAAATCTGTGTAACGTAACGTAACTCTGCAAACTCATCTGGATTTATCAACTACTTCAGATGGCTACACAGTAAAAAATTGTGTAAATTTGGAAGGTTGAATATTACCTCTTCTATGATGTAATTTTACTTCAATTTAGACTGAAAAAAGCGACATTACACCAGAATAGTAGTAAAATTACACATTTTCTCTGACATAAAAGATGTACCCCTTCCCAGGTTTAATATTACCATGATTTTTTTCTGTGTAGGTAAGGCTCGGTTGTCCTTAACTTTTGTTTTCAGGTTGTCTTTTTAAGCTCGTTTTTCAATTAAATTCGCGAGTTACATTTGGGAAGAGCCAAATAATCAATAAAACACTTTCCCAACTTCATTGTTAATTTCCAATTATCAAAATATTATTTTTTCGATAAGATTAGAAAATTTCCAGCAAAATAAAAATCAAAAATTAAAAAAATAGAAATAAAAAAAATTTAAATTAGACCATATTTAAAAATATAACTAAAATTTTCAAAACATGCAGGCAAAAAGAATAACCAAAATTTGCAAGGAATGATAACAGTTATGCTACACAGAAAAAAAAACCCATGGTAATATTACATCTGGGAAGGGGTACATCTTTTATGTCAGAAAAAAATGTGAAATTTTACCACTTTTTTTGTCTAAATTGAGGAAAAATTACAGCATTAAAGTTGTGATATTCAACCTTCCGAAATTACACCATCCAAATTTACATTCTGTGTACCGTATATTTTTTGAAGATAAGTAAAAAAAAGATAAGTAGCTTCTTAGAATTCATGGAACAATTCACAAAGTTTCACTTCTTTTTTTTTTAATTGAGACCTCAAAATTCAAAAATTCTCAAGCGGCCAAAAAGTGTCCCTTTTGAAAAGAAATGTATATGTAGGTAATAACAAGTATTGGATAGTTTTGTTTTGAATATTTTCTCTTGCCTAACGTCTTTTCCATATTTTGTTTTAGGGTGGTGGAGGAAGATCAAAACTCTAAGATAGATTAATATTCTTATTATCTTTTTTATGTTGAATTGAAATTGATCGAATTGAACAGGTTCCATTTTTTATTCTTTTAACATTTTTAAGCGTTTTATTTATCAAGTTCTCGGATGGTCAAAATAACTCGATTTTTTTTGAAGGGAAATAAAAAAAAACAAACTTCACATTTAAGGATCAAATCTTATTTTTCAACAAATTTTATTTTTTTGTAGCTGTTCATTTAAAGGTAGATAAACGTTGAGATATTCTTTGCAAAACTAAATGAATTCTTCCTATTTAATCAAGCTTCCTAATAAAATAGCATCAAACATAGATGTGGATCCCGCGATATGATTATTTTATGAATAACATGGTTTTTTAATACAGTTTTTTTTATTGATGGCAAAAACAATTCCATCCTAAATATAATTCTGATTTTTGCATGATATTTTTTAAATATTTAATCAAGAATATATTTTTCACTTAAAGAGAAGATAAAAACATGAAAATTATTGATAAAAAAAATCGCAATTCGCAATTCGCAATTTTCAGTGTAAGAACGGGCCTTGACCGATCTTATGCACTAGGTTCCCGACGAACACGCACTGCCCTTACACCTACATCTCACCCTTGCTCTGAGTCAGTACGAGCAGCACGCTAGAACACGCTTTGAGTGTTCGTGCCAGGCATGCACACCTTCTTTTCCGGTTACGCATTTTAACTCGGCCGGGGGTGGTACATTACGTAGGGTTTGATGTAAGTATAAGCGCCTAACCATTTATAGTGTTCCTATCAATTTTCATTAAAGCAAGAACTGTTTTATTTTTAGTTTGAATTCAAAAACTAATTTTTATTTACTGTGTATTGTTTTCTCCTGAAATCTTCCCTATTGTTGAGTCGTGTTTATATGTAGCTATTTCTTTTGTCGCGGTGTTTTGTTACAATTGTTGGTCCTAAGCATGTTATAAAAGTTTTTCAAAAGTACAATAGTAATATTTGTTTTAATCTTTTAACCATACCATAAATTGAGTAAGAGCTCAAACCTCACTTGTTTGAAAAAAGGGTGAAGATTGAAAACAATAGAAAACAAAGAATCAATAGTAAAAGAATGATGAGCGTATTTTAAAGAATAAAAATGAGAAGCTAGATGTATTAGATGTAAAATTAGAAAATAGTTAATAAATAGAGATACAAAACAAGCTTAGATAATAGTAATGATAATGTATAGGACAGATAAAGAATTAATCAAATATATAAATTCGCAATAAAATCAAAAAACATTAGGCAAATGATAAATAGACTTGATATTACTAGTACATTAAGGAAACGTATATTTTTAAGGAAAAAATCAAAGTTTGTTACAGCAGTATCAATTGGTAAAAATGAGTGGAAAAGCTTTGAGAGATAAGAGAATCAAAAGTTAGTAAAATCAAAATCAAATGATGGATATTAAATAGAAAATCAGTGAAGAAGTGAGAATCAGTAGAGCAAAATAAAAATAGGAGATAGGTGGTAGCTGAGAATGAAGAGAAGAGAAACCCCGTTGTGCGATGTTTCAGGTACATCCACAGCAGTTGACTCAACATACTGCGAATCAAAACAATACCGTCTACAATCACAAATTACTCCCTTTCCCACATTGTCGCGCCCCTTTCTTTTAGCCGTCTCGACTCTGACCCGCGGTGGTCAAAGGTTTACGATCCGTTTCCACAGGCCACCAGCTAGGTCATCATGAAAACCAAGCCAACGTGGAGGTAAGAAAATAGGACACTCGCAAGGAACCAGAGCTATACTGTTCTGATCAAGATAATTCGGATGATCTAACAGAACTACGGATGTAGTTAGTTACGCTCCTTCCAGGATGTTCCTTACGTGGACGTCAACCGAAGAGCACGCAACAAGGTCAGTGCCATTGCATGCTCTTAGGTATCAATCCTTGGCCTGCATGAAAATTATTGATAAAAAAAATCATGTCAAAAAATAAGTTTCATCTAACAATTTGCACCTTTATTGTACAACATCAAGTTTGTTAGTGCCTATATAATTAGTTCATTGATCTTCAAAAAAATCAAAATCAAATTGGGTCCTAAAATGAAGCTTAGATTACTGATATTATTGTTTACAGCGATAAAGCTTATTTTTCTGAGTACAATGACCCTTTCTACGACCACAAAGAGTTTAAAATGGTATTTCAAATCAATGTTGAAAAATTAACCTCGCGTTCCTTCTTGACAGAAAAGTTCCTACTTGACAGCTCGTTCCAAGGGGACCATAGTTGAACCATCGAAAAAATGTAATATTACCAATTAACTAACTTGTCAATATTTTTTTTTGCATTAGAATGAAAAAAAGTGATCAGAAATGGTTTTTAATCGTGTTTTTTACCGTTGTACATAAAAATTGACATGGGGCTTTAGTACCCAATTATTCGCTCTACAGTATTGCCTTGGCGTTCTCGATTGCGAGATTCCTACTCGAAACTAGGTGTTCGAAGGCTTGATTGTTGAGGCAATTGCAAACCTTTTTTTACACCTTAGCTGGGTGAGAGGCAACCACGCTTACCCCTACACCACGGTCCCGGCGTCCCGGGTCATTGATCTTATATTATTTAAATTAAAAAAAAAGCTAATATTGTAACAAAAATACTCACTCGTCTGCCGCGACGGGCTAAAGTGGGGCGAGTGCCCCCGGGGGATGTTCAGGTCGACCATGTTGGATCCGGCGCTGCTGCTGCTGGTGCTGCTGTTGCTTCCCGATCCGCTTGCGCTCCCACCTCCTGCTCCTCCTCCTACCCTGCCGCCGGCTCCCCCACCGGGCACGGCACTGGTCGAGCTGCGGAGCCGCGAGTTGCGCTTAAAGTCGGACGCCCCGGCGCTGGACGTGCGCCAATGCTGGATGCTGGTCTTGGCGCTCTGGCTGTACGAGTACCGAGACGGGGACGAGTGCGGGCTGCCGTGGTGCCCCCGGTACGGGGGCTCACCTAGACCGTTGCCGGAACCATCGTAGCTGGAGAAGAGGGGCGAGAGAAGAAGGTTTCAATTAGTTTGAGGGTGGAAACGCATGGTACTTCAGCGGGAAACATGAAGAAGTAAAAGTCAGACTATTGGCGTAATCCGGGAGTCGCCTCACCTCAAGGGGCAACATCTCAACGCCCCCTTGAAATTGGATTTAAAATGTATGCAAGACACGCCATTTCACGTCGCGGCTTGCAGTTGAAGGCCTTCCAGGTATCATTCAACGGTACCGCCCCGCGTGAGGAGGACTCTTGTTGTCTGTGGGCATTCCTAAATTGACACTTTAGCTTCATTAAATTCAATTTCCCTCTCGCTGCGTTGGACAACGGATCGACAACGGAGCTGCAAAATCATCCTGTCCCATACCTGGGCTGGACTGGGTCGTTGAGACCTGTCTGGTCCTCCACGGAGATACCGTCAACCGGGGTGGCATTGCCTTGCATGAACATTTCGTATTTTAATGTATAAGTGACCAAAGTCACTCCAGTTAACCGTACCACGCAGGTCGGACAGACATCTGACGAGCTTCATCAATAAGCATTCGTTACGACCTTCCGTGAGAGATGACGATCGTGAGTGGGATGTCTGCGCGAGCGTACTTATCCCATATCCCACCACACGGCTGTAGAAAACGCCAGGGAATTGTAATATTTTTATCTTCTGAATTACGGCCACCCCGTGGAGTTTTGGAAGGGGTCCTGTTTTCGTGGCGAACCGGCTGCTAGAGGATACTCTCTGTGCTTTACGGTTATTGCTAAATACTTGGCCCATTAAAACTCCCGCACAGAACTTGCATTGCGAGCGCGCGCACACGCAGTTTCGTTTAGAGTCCGATAAATTTCAACGAAAATTGCGTTTTTTTTAGGTTGGAGCGGTTATTGGTTTTGTTCCTTTTGGGAGTTCTTCCTCTTGAAAAAATATTTAAGAGCTCAATGTCCTGAAAACAAACTTTCCTGCTGTTTTGGGGGAATAAACCGTGAGGCGATCGAAACCGATTAGATTGTCTCCAGTGGAGAGTTCTCCCCTTATACGCCTTAGTTAAGCACCACATGCTGGGTTCTGATTTGCGAAAAATGTGGGAAATGTGATCGGATTCGTGCGAGTGAATTCCGAGATCGAATCGCAACTGTTTTGTAAATAAATCATCGGAGACTTGTGAGAGTTCTTGGAACAAAATAGAAAGAGTGAGCACCAAGCTTTTGGTTTGCTTAGAATATTCTTTTTCAGATTTTTTTTTGGTTTAACAACAATTTTAAAATGATAAATATTCTGCTTTGCATGCAACAATTATTTAAAATAATTTATTTTTTTCGATTGAAATCCAATATTAAAGACAATTAATCTTAATTTGAATAAGGCATAAAATTTCATTTCTGTTTTCAAGACTTTTTTTCGGTTTTATTGCTTGCTTTGAATAATAAAGAGAGGTGTGAAATTCCAACTCCAACTTCAACCCACCGCATGAGTTGGTGATGTAATAATAACTGTGTCCAATGTATCTATTGCAAACCATATCTTTAACAATATACAGTGCCAATTACATATTGATGAAGGTTTTCCACTATCTGGAAATCAAAATGATTTGTTTTATGTATAGTTTAAATACAACTCAATCAGACAAATGTCATGTAAATTTATGAATTTTCAAGAAATTATAAGTAATAGTCCATGCATATTAATTTAAACTAGGTATGTTATTACCTTTTGGCACATAATTAACCACATCAATCTTTTTATTCCTGTGTATTTTAAATTATTAATGGCGATTTTTACTTATTACGGCATTTTATATAAAAGGGAAAAAAAAATCAAATATAAATCCGGAAACAAAAATTCTACATAACAAGTATTTAATTTTTTAAACATTTTTGAAGATCATTTCCGATAGGAAAAACATTAAAATATTATTATTTATAACACTACAACACTACCTAAAACTATGAGCAGGGTTGTAAAAATATTAAACTTTCAGTTCTCAGCGATTAAATCTAATCTAATCTAATCTAATCTAATCGAACACAAGCGCAGCCAGTCCGAAGAAAGCATCCGGGAAGAACTTATGGATAGATTACGCCTCAAGTTCTTTCTTGTCATTATTAATGATTGCAGTACTTTCGAGAACCCCCGAAATGTATTACACTCACTAAAGCGGCCCGGCTTACTGCGTTGCATTAACCGCAAGAGACAGATTCTATGAACGGAGCCCACATTTCATGGAATCATCAGGGGAAGAAGAAGAAGTGGGGACATACCGTACCAACCACTTCGAGTTATTTATAGAATATGGTGTGTGGTGTGTGTAGGGGAATCGTTGAGAGAGGGATTGTTGTATTATATAGTAAACAAGCTCTTCCCGGCAAACTTCGTCCTGCCCTTGTTTGGTTTTCTGACGTTTCTTGTTTCAGCCTCCTGTGATCTAAGTTTGAGTTCACGTAACTTTTCCCATACAATCCACAGATTTTCCGGAATCGGTATCAGAGTGGCCAAAGTTGTAACTTTTTGGCGTAAGAACCTTCCTTGGACTTATACGAACCCAACGCAACAAAGAGCACCTCGATCCGACGTTCCGTGTTGAATTGATTCGCGTTCGAACAAAACCGTCGAAATTTTTTATATATATAGGGGAAATCTACCCATTTTAATCCTAATAAGCGGTCGTGTTTGAATGATGCTGGATAATCTAGAGTCTCCCTTGAATTTTACTAAAACCAAGTACACCAACGAGTAGAGCAAGTTTTTGTGAACATTTCTGTTTATTTTCACTTTCACTAAAAGTTATTCTATTTCTTTACCAAGCATTTAACAAAAAAATCCCAAGGGTATTCTAATCGAGGCGAATGCATTGGGCCACGCCCATTTTTCTAATATCGGCTTAGTTCTTTTTCTTCCAACACTCTGTCGAGTGTTGCCATTTGCGCTGACAGTTCAAACGAACACTCACGAAAAGTGGCATTTATAGGGAAAGTTTCCTGGCATCGCTGGCTGTGCTGCTGGTGGTGTTGACGGCCAGCCTTTGTTTTTTTTTGCCTTCGTCTCTCGCTCGGTTTTCTTCAGCCTTCGGTTGGAATGCAAAGTGAAAATTGAAACGTCAAACGACTTGACGCGTTTGTTTTTGATGGCGCTTGCTAATTTATTACATTTTTCGGGATTATTCTTCAAGTGAGTGCCTTACTAATGATCAAAAGAACATGTTGCCGGTAGTTGGAAGCAATTTCATATCTTAAGCGCCGTGAAAAAGTAAGCGAAAGTGAAAAGGTAATTTTGGCGATATTCATTAAGCGTTTGAGGGATTCTCGTGTGTGTTATGATCAAAAGTGCATTAAATGTGATCTTTTTGGCCAGTAAGTGGCATACATTTGCGTGCTTACTCGAGGCGGTGCTGTTGCTGGTAAGTTTATAGCCCAAATAGTATTTTTGGAGCTTTAATCGAGCATCAAACTCTCCATATGACGAAGATAGGTGTTTGATTAAAAAGGGTAGATTTCCCCTAGATGACCTTGTGACATTATTTCACCACTACGGATTAATTCACTCAAGGGGTGTCAACCCCTCGGTGGCCGAGTGGCTAGAGCATCTGATTACCAATCTAAAGGTGTGAGTTCGAATCCCACCTGATTCCATGCGTTTTTTTGTTCATATTCAAAGTTCAATTATAATCGAATAATTTCAAGGAGACCGGTCGGGAATCGAACCCGGAACCTTCCGCTTATGAGGCGGGAGCCGTACACAGCAAATAAAGTAGTAATCCAGCTGCGTGTAAAAGGCCTGGGTGTAATATGAATTTTGCAATATTTTATGAAATTCTGTGTAATATTACACCCTGAAATATGTAGCTCATCAGTATGGGAAACCTACTTGACCGAAATGTCAAGCTCATATATACTTTTATCCTTTCCATTTTTCATCGGTCTGATGGCCGAGCGGGCTAAGGCGCCAGTCCTTACTGTTGGTGCTGGGTTTGAATCCCGTCGGTTGCAACTTTTTTTTTGTGTTTTCAAAAATTGTACATGCAGCGTGTAATATTCAGTGTCTTTTTTGACGAAGGTGATGTGCATGCTTTTGCATGCGATTTTACCATCGGATTTTTTGCTGTGTAGCCATTAAGCCACGGGCCGGTCCTAAACTTTCAGTTCTCAGCGATTAAATTTATCAAATCTCAAATGAGCTCATCTCCAAACTAACATTGCCCTTCTTTCCGTTGCGATATTCTTAGCAAAAAAATGCCGATGTCTATCTCGTGCTGATACAACCCTGTATGACATTCTCTTTTCCTCTTTCCTCTCTCATTCCCGCATTCACAATCACCCAACTCCTCCCTTCCCCCCTCAACAACAAAATATTCCAACACTCTCTCTCTCTCTCGCGTTTTTTAATTGCGGTATGCTGAGAAGAATCTTCGGTGAGTGAGCGTCAACGAGGAAAAGAGATGGAGTGATAGAAAGAGAATGCATTTGCTGACAATCACGAGATATAAGAAGAGAACTCACAAGCTGTAGTAATGGCCGCTATACTTTCTGATATTTTGGTACAGGAATCATCAAATGATATTTTTTTTCTATCACTCATTTATAACACTCTTCTGGTGTGATTGTTGCATCGTGTTTTAGTAAAATTGCTTTTATAAAACATAAGACAACATAATAACATAGAATCGTTTCAATGTATGTATTCAATTTCATTCAAATTGTGTACTCATTTAAGAAAACTTAAGCTTGGGTCATTCTAAATCTCACAGTCCATCGCAATCGTAAGCATTACAAAATACACCAACATGTCGCAACATTGAAAAAGTGTCATCTCAAATTTCCTTAATTTACAACTCAAAATCATTAATTTTAGCGTTCAAAACACAGCATAACTAATGGGTCAAAACAAACTACACACAAGCACACACCCGTTTCCTGCGCAAACAAACACGCCAAACTTTTCAACCCTATCAAAACACTTGGCCGCCGTAATTTTTCAAACAAGAGTTGCGTACTCCCCCTATAGGAATGTCCGAAATAACGGACGTGACAGATGCTACAAATCACGCACGTGGTGGCGGTTCGTTCGATGTGGTGACAGCTCTCTCAAAATTCGTTGCGGCGAAATTGAGTTGTTTGATTTATTCCTGTCAAACGCTTGACCGTGCCGAGCAGAGAACAAACGCTGCTGGTGACCATCGCGTGGCAAGATAGACGCACCTAGTAGAAGATATTTCACAAGTTGTCACTTCTATGAAAGAGTAAAGAATAGAGAAACGACATCTGGTGGCGCGATGACCAATGGAGCGTGATTTAGACGTGCGAATTGGTCGTTGAAGAGTTGGGGTGTTATTTTGAGGATTCTTTGTTTGTGCGAGAATTTTACAAATTGGAATTCTTGAGAGGATATCAATCTTTTAAATTTATTTGATATGCAAATTGAGATAATTTATTCAAACTCGAATTGAGTTGTAAACTTTGTAAATATTCTTTTTGGGTCGGGAAATAAAGGCTCTACTATTTTGCCCGTGCAAGAATCAAGCCAAGGTAGCATAGTATCAATCAAAGAGTGTAAATTTGGAAGCTGTAATTTTGGAAGGTTGAATATTACCTCTTTTATGATGCAATTTTACCTCAATTTAGACTGAAAAAGTGGCATTACACCAGAAAAGTGGTAAAATTACACATTTCCAGAGGTAAAATTACACCTTTTTTCTGACATAAAAGATGTACCCCTTCCCAGATGTAATATTACCATGATTTTTTTTTTCTGTGCAGTTCAATTCTCAGCTAGGGTGTTTTTTTTTTATGCATTCTGCATTTGAGGCTCGTAATAATTTTCGAACCAATCGATCCGAAAGTATCAACTCTCACGCTTTCCATGTTTACCCCGCGGCCCAGCAATGTTGCACTTTTAAGAGCCTTTAACGAAATTGACACCGCGGCGGTAAAATACACGGCGGAAACCTCGATCGGACAGCGTGTGTACAAACCATGTCAACAGGTTGCTCCGCGCGACTAGATTAATTACTTCGATAAGCCTGCTCCAACCCAACTAAACAGTCAAAGTAGTGGTTGGTAGGTTGGACCGACCAACGAAATCCGGTGCAGCGCGATTTCGTGACAGTCAATTTGTCGAAAAGTCGCAGAGAGCGCGCTCGCTACATTTCCATTGACAAAGCTGCTTTGGCTGCAAAAGTCGCCGCGGAGTCGCAAAAACGGCACACATACATGTGCTGGTACAAACAAATTTGCGATGACGACTGCAGATACACCCGGCACCTGGCCACAGGTTTTTGGTTCTGTTGGCAGCTTGTGGACAGTATGGTGTCCAAAAAGTTAGAAATTTGAAGAAATCTTGAGCAACATGTTTCTTATTCATCCAGACTATAGATTTTCTGTACCTGAACAATTCTCGGAGATTTCGGTCATTCGTTTTTTGTGTTTTTTAATCCGGCTGAAAATTTTTTGGTGCCTTCGGTATGCCCAAAGAAGCCATTTTGCGTCATAAGTTTGTCCATATCATATATGAAAATTCGAAAATCTGTATCTTTTGAAGGAATTTTTTGATCGATTTGGTGTCTTCGGCAAAGTTGCGGGTATGGATAAGGACTACACTGAAAAAAAAGTACAAGGTAATTTTTTTGTGATTTTTAATTAAATTTTTTGTCATTAAAACTTGATTTGCAAAAAAAACTATTTTTTTTATTTTCTGATATGTTTTAGGGGACCAACTTTTCAGAAATTTCCAGAACGAGCAAAAATCTCTGACCGAGTTATGAATACTGATTTAATAAAACAAATCGAAAAATTGGTCGCAAAAAATTTTCAACTTTTTTTGTCGAAGTTAAAATTTGCAATCAAAAAATACTTCAGTGAAATTTTGATAAAGTGAACCGTTTTTAAGTTATAGCCATTTTTAGGTAACTTTTTTGAAAGCCCTATTTGCCCACTAAGCCCATATTTGCCCACCTTTGAAAAAAATATTTTTGAAAAGCTGAGAAAATTCTCTATTGTTTGATTTTATTGAACTTTATTGATACGACCTTTAGTTGCTGAAAAAAAGCCATGCATGGAAAATTGATGTTTTCTAAGTCTCACCCAAACAACCCACTATTTTCTAATGTTGATATCTCAGCAACTAATGGTCCGAATTGAATGTTAAATGTTTCATATTTCAACATTGTAAATCGGGCCATTTTTCCCCTAAAACATATCAAAAAATAGAAAAAAAATGAAAATAGTGTTTTTTGCAAATCAAGTTTTAGTGACAAAAAAGAAATTAAAAATCACAATTTTTTTTTACCGTGTATCATTATCCATATCTACAACTTTGCCGAAGACACCAAAACGATCAAAAAATGTCTTCAAAGATACAGATTTTTTAATTTTCATATATCATTTTTGTATGGACAGCTACAAAATTTGTATGGAAAATGATATTGACAAACTAATGATGCAAAATGGCTTCTTTGGGCAAACCGGAGGCACCAAAAAAGTTTCAGCCGGATTAAAAAATACAAAAAATAAAATTTAATAAAAAGACCGGTTTCGTAGAGAATTACTCACCTTTAGAAATTTTACATAAAACCTATACGATTGTCCAAGTCCCAAGTCAACTGGAAAACTAACAAATTTGGTGGAAAATGCAAAACAATTGTTGGATTTAACTTTTTTTAAATGAAAACTTTGAAAGATTCAGAATACTGATTCAAATGTACAAGCTGTAAGAGAATTTGGCAATATTTTAATAGAATTTCGTTTTTTAAGAGACGTAAACTTCCAAGCTTGAGAAAATATGGGAATTTCCATTCAAATACCCCATTTTTTGACTTGGGAGTTTAGGTGTTAAAATTGGATTAAAACGCAAATGTAAGGTATTCAGTTAAATTTGTAAGAAATTCAGGCAAATCCGAATCTAAAAAAGCTTTAGAGCAATTCCAGCTCAAATCAGGAATTTTTCTGGTACTTTTGTACCCGACCCTCTCCGATTTCAATGAAACTTTGTAGACATGTTATCCTAGGCCTATATAAGCCATTTTTGTGTATATGGAGCCAATAGTACTCGAAAATAACATTTGAAAAGGGTGTATGGTATTTAAATATTTTTGCATTTTGTAATTTAAAAATTACTGTATCTCGAAGCCATTGCGTCGTATCAAAAAGTGGTCAAAGACAAACTTGTAGGAAATTGGACGGGCTTTCTGAAAAAAATATACTGAAACAAAAATACACGCCACATCTATGAGATTTTTTTGATTTTTAAGTCTAAAACATAAATTTAAAGGTGATGTCACGATTTTTTTTCGTTCAAAATTTTTGAGGAAATAGCCTAAAATGTTACCAAAAGACTGACGAAAAATGCAGGATGGTATGTCTCTCCTAAAAAATACAAAAATCATTTACTAAAACTGTTTTTTTGAAAAGTGGTCTAAACGTCAAAATTTATGAAAACCGGTAGTGGGAATCGATTCTCCAGACAATTTTACATAAAAGTCTCTATATTGTCCATTGTCCTAAGTCCAATCCTTGGGAAGATACAGCGGTTTTAAAAATAAAAATGTTGAAAAAACGGGTTTTTTTGTGGTTTTTGACAATTTCCATATGACAGACTTGGTTTTTCAGTCTCGAAAATATTTTTACCGGAAAGCTCGTCCAATTTCCCATAAGATTGCCTTTGACAGCTTTTTGATTTATATCGTTTTTATATTTACGTTAATCTAATCTAATCTAATCTAATCAGACCCTAGCGCAGCCAATCTTTCGAAGGGATCCTGGAGAGTGCCTTAGGTTAGATGACGCCTAGCACTCTTCTTGTCATTTATTAACATTTGTAGTGCGCCATTGCATTAGAATGCATTGAAACATCACAAGCGTTAAAGCGGCCAGGCCTACTGCGTAAAGCCGTATCGCAGAGATGACTCGTAATTGGGTTGAGTTTGAGCACAGAGTGTTCGAACAACAACACAATTCTGAATCGACAGGAGGAAGAAGCGTGGGGACACACCACCATACGCTCCGAGATTTGGTTGTATTCGTTGGGAGCACCATGCTAAGAAGGTTTGGTACTCCGGGACCTCTGGGATGGGACATTGTATTTCCACGAATGCCCTGGACACTATTTGCCGTGGTTATAGCGCCACAACTCGCTCTCTGTAACAGTATTCCTAATTCCAGTCCACGCTCACCAAGCCGTCATGGCCTAGTGGTTAGCATTTTTGCTTACCAATCCAAAGGACGGAGGATCGAACCCCGCCTCGAGCGACTTTGATTTTTCGTTCATATTCATCATTTCAAATTTATGTGTTCTTAACTTTCTCGTTGGGAGCAGATGGGAATCGAACCCAGAACCATTCGCTTACAAAGCGAACACCGTAACCAGTCAGCCACGGCCGCTCGCAATCGTTTTTATATTTACGTTAGCAAATTTACTATCCTGGTTTCTACCACACTGAAAAAAATATCCTATTTTCAGTTATTAGCAATGTAATAAAGCTTATATCTGTAAGCCCATACATCCAATTGAAAAGTGGTCAAAGGCAATCTTATGGGAAATTGGACGAGCTTTCCGGTAAAAATATTTTCGAGACTGAAAAACCAAGTCTGTCATATAGAAATTGTCAAAAACCACAAAAAACCCGTTTTTTCAACATTTTTATTTTTAAAACCGCTGTATCTTCCCAAGGATTGGACTTAGGACAATGGACAATATAGAGACTTTTATGTAAAATTGTCTGGAGAATCGATTCTCACTACCGGTTTTCATAAATTTTGACGTTTAGACCACTTTTCAAAAAAACAGTTTTAGTAAATGATTTTTGTATTTTTTTAGGAGAGACATGCCATCCTGCATTTTTCGTCAGTCTTTTGGTAACATTTTAGGCTATTTCCTCAAAAATTTTGAACGAAAAAAAATCGTGACATCACCTTTAAATTTAAGTTTTAGACTTAAAAATCAAAAAATCTCATAGATGTGGCGTGTATTTTTGTTTCAGTGTATTTTTTTCAAAAAGCCCGTCCAATTTCCTACAAGTTTGTCTTTGACCACTTTTTGATACGACGCAATGGCTTCGAGATACAGTAATTTTTAAATTACAAAATGCAAAAATATTTAAATACCATACACCCTTTTCAAATGTTATTTTCGAGTACTATTGGCTCCATATACACAAAAATGGCTTATATAGGCCTAGGATAACATGTCTACAAAGTTTCATTGAAATCGGAGAGGGTCGGGTACAAAAGTACCAGAAAAATTCCTGATTTGAGCTGGAATTGCTCTTTACAATATTTTAAGGTACTAAATTTTTTTTTTTAAGAAATTCAGACAAATTTTCAGGATGAGATTTGTGTCAGTTAGAGAATTTGGCAGATTTTATAGAGATTCACAATATTTTTCAGGCAATCTAGAATCTATCTTGATTTTAAGCAAAACATAAAAAATCAGCGTTGTTATTGAGAGAACCTAACTAAATTGAATTAAAAATTTCAAATTTTGAAATAATTAAATAATAATTATTACAATTATCGTCAGTAAAAAAAAAATTAAATGTGCAAGTTGGGAAAGTTATTCTTCATTACATATTCACTCTTTATAGAGGAAATATCTGAAACTGAGACACTCTAGCCGTTATTACTTTCAAGTCAGGTGTCCCCAGTTCTCGGGTTACATACACATTCACATGTGTCCTCCGGGACGGCCTGCAACTATAAACCCATGTGCATGTGGCCCAGGAAGTCATAATGCAGCGTAAATTTATCTGCACATCAAGCACATTTTAATACGGTTTGGGGTCGTCACCAGGCCTGGCCTGCAGACACTACAGAGATTTCATCGATGCAGTGGGATAACTTGCACTAGAATCCGATGATATACGATTTTGCGATTTTCGATACCTTTTCCACGGCCGAATAGTGTGTACCCTGGGGTTGGGTGTACCTCGATTCGAGTGGGATAAGTGGAACGACACGACACGGTTTATTTGAGTAGCCCATGTTGCCAGAGCTTTTGCGCCGATCTTGATTAATAGTCGTAGGCAGGGAAGTCGAAACTCTGTTTTTTTCTGCAATCGAACGATGTTCGGTAGTTCGACAAATGCCGACGACGAGATACGGAGACAGGTAAACAACACAGGGACCGGTTCTGTTCAGCCCCGGAGGATTCTGTTTATTTCTCGTATTTCAATCGATTACGACTCTCTACGGGGCGATTTCGTTTCTCTCGTAGGCATCCATCGTTTGACGTTGGCATTCTAATTTGTTCTCACTGGAACACCTTGGAGCCAGCTCAGATGTGCAAACTGTAAAACAATCTCAACGAGTCGTGTAGGCTTTTTTTTTTTTTTTTTTTTTTTTAAATTAAATATGTCTTTATTGAACTTTCATATAATAATTACATTTCTTTTACATGCTAAGTGGTATGGCCTAATGCTCTTCATCTTTGTTGTATTTTTCGTTTTATTATTAACTGATTACATTTATTTTATTTACTTCAAATTGTTTTACATTATTGCATTGAATCGAATACATTTGGGTAAAAAAGAAAAAAAAATCACTTTAACAACTAATCCTAACTTAAAACTTAAATTCATTGAAATATTCAAAATCATTAGAATGAGTAAACTACGAACTGTATTTTAAGATGAATGCTCCAAGCGTTCTTACTTGTTCCTGGCGAGTTTTGCAACCACGCAGTGTTGTTGTCATCTCGATGAAAATGTTCAGAAGTTCTTGTGGTGAAAACAGGTCACTACTGCCTTCACCCGTTGATGCTGGTTGGTTTTCCCTCGGTTGCTGACTGAAACCTGGAGGTGTTGTATTCTCTGCAACTCTTTGCCGCTGATTCAACGGCAATGGCTGCAGATTTGGAACCACTCGAACAGATCCTGCTACTGGCGACGCCAAAGCAGGAAAATCCACGTCCGTGTATGCTGGTGGTGTTTTGCGACGATTTGGTTGGTGCCTCGTCGTCGCTTGCTGCCGAATTTTTACAAACTCAGCACGTTTTGGGCAGCTCCGATTCTTGGTAGAATGGTCGCCGCCGCAATTGAAGCATTTCGCTTCGATGTTCTCGTTTATTGTTTCACAAGCTTGAGTTTTGTGCTCACCTCCGCAAGTTGCACAACGACTCTTGATGAAACAGTTTCTTCCACCATGTCCAAACTGCAAGCAGTTCGAACACTGTGTCACGTCACGGTGCACTGGACGATAACGTTCCCAAGTCACGATGATGTTGAAAATTGCCCGAACTGCTTTCAGCTCAGAAGGCGTTGTCGATCCTTTCTCGAGATGAACCAGGTACAGTTGATCACGATACTTGATGTCCTTGTTGTGTCTCGTCATCTTGAAGACTTCGATTACGTTCAACTTCAGAGTTTTGAGCTCTTCTTTCAGCACACTCACATCCATGTCGTACAGACCTCGGAGGACCTGTTTCATGGGGCGTTTACCTGGATCGTCATGGCTGTAGTATTCAATCTTGGTGTTGTTCAGGAAATCCCGAACGTAGTTGTAATCCTTTCTGGTAGGTAGCAGAATTTTGAGTCCATCAGCACACAAGCGAATGGAAGCTCGTAAAGCACCCGATTTGATAAACCCGGTCAGCCACTTTCGCACCGAATCCGATGACGATGTTTTCACAAAATGGGTGGCAACTTTTCCCGTCGTTCAAATTCTTCCTTCTCGCTCACGTCCACAGGAAGGGTAGCGAACTGGTTTCCAGACGAATTTTGAGCGTCCTTGCTCAAACTGCCTGGCTTTGCAGGTAGCGCTTCGGCATTCTTTAGCTTCTTCAAATCTGCCGATCCTACTGGTGAGGACCGCCTCTTTTTCTTGCCGTGAGGCATTTTTTGCACTTTTAAAGCACTTTTCAGGAGCTAATATCCAGGAGTACCTCACTGATCGGTGGTCCACAAGGGAGTGAGTCGTGTAGGCTTGGTTGAGGTTACGTTCAAAAGTTCAAGAAGTAATAGTTTCAGCTTCTTCCAGCAAGTCTTCAACGGACGTAGCTATCATATCCGAAACGAATTACGAACAAGCACGTGATAACGATAAATTGTGCTCACACGTTTTAATCGAAACCGGGGGCACTCCAAGATCTGGGTCGTATGTAAATCTCGTCGATTCTTTGATGGACCAAGTCTGGTTCTGGCCTCATCCGGTGTGATTCACGTGCACTGCTCAGACCGAAAACTGCTCGACGTCGTCATCTGCGTCGATAGTCGTTGAGGAAGGGCACAATTATTATATGCTTGTAAACGGTGGCGGCTAAAGAGTCTGGGATCCTAAGTTATTCAGAGTTTTTTCGCGGAGGATACATCGATGAGGTGATGATTGAGCTGTTTGAGCGCAGTGATGATGGTCAGTTGTGACCTTTGGCGCAGGGAAAGCAATTTCGACGAAGGGAAGTCATATTTTAAGCCCCGGACAGTAATATGTTTCGGTGGAATGTGCTGGGAACAATGAAGCAATAAAGGGCAAGACACGTGTGAGTTATGCGCTAAGGTCGCCATATTTCAAGTAAACAAATAAAGCGCGTGTGTACGTTAAGATGGATCTCGTTCGGTAGTCCGGTAATTGATGGTAGTTAAAGGTCAAGCAAGAGATATTAGGTTATTGTTGCTGTAATATATGATGTTTCGATGTAACTATCTTTAGTGAACTTTTACAAATTGAATCTATTCCTTATTTATAAATCGAGATTTTTTTTTCTCATTGATGCGAAATTCCTCTAAAGAGGAATCAGGTGAACTCGCACTGGCATAAAATGATTGATCGTAAACACTGTAAAACACGTCCCCCCTAATACACTTAACGATACACCGTCATTCCAAACCCAAAACATCACCCCCCATCCCAAATCGAATCAATGCATCATTATAAACTTCCTCTTCCTCGATCGACGCCAGATCGTCGTGTCACCTCCGCGCAGAGAAATGGGAAATCCCCAAATTTACTACATCACACTCTGTGCCTAGGAAGAGGCCGCCTGAAATGATTCAAAAATACACCCCCGCACAAACGTTAACGATCGTTTGTTTTGCCCCGTTGAGAAAAATGAAGCTAGAATTGTGATGGCGGGGGTGTGTGCCAAACGATCAGGGAAGCGACTGGGAAGTTATGAATGAAGACATTAAGCCGCCACTATAATTTCGCAATTTGAAACGACGTCGACGTTACGCCACCTTCATTAGAGGGGGGCGTTCATGAGCTACGTGGACAGGACGCTACTTTGACACTTGCGTCACCTTTCATTATGCACCTTGATTTTGTACGTGGGTAATTCTCCGCCAACTCACACAGCAGTTGCCCCGACCCCTCTTCGATTTGCGTGAAACTTTGTCCTAAGGGGTAACTTTTGACCCTGATCACGAATCCGAGGTCCGTTTTTTGATATCTCGTGACGGAGGGGCGGTACGACCCCTTCCATTTTTGAACATGCGAAAAAAGAGGTGTTTTGCAATAATTTGCAGCCTGAAACGGTGATGAGATAGAAATTTGGTGTCAAAGGATTTTTTATGTAAAATTAGACGCCCGATTTGATGGCGTACTCAGAATTCCGAAAAAACGTATTTTTCATCGAAAAAAACACTAAAAAAGTTTTAAAAATTCTCCCATTTTCCGTTACTCGACTGTAAAAAATTTTGGAACATGTCATTTTATGGGAAATTTAATGTACTTTTTGAATCTACATTGTCCCAGAAGGGTCATTTTTTCATTTAGAACAAAATTTTTCATTTTAAAATTTCGTGTTTTTTCTAACTTTGCAGGGTTATTTTTTAGAGTGTAACAATGTTCTACAAAGTTGTAGAGCAGACAATTACAAAAATTTTGATTTATAGACATAAGGGGTTTGCTTATAAACATCACGAGTTATCGCGATTTTACGAAAAAAAGTTTTGAAAAAGTTGGTCGTCATCGATCATGGCCATTCATGGTCACCCGCGACAGACACGGACGACGAAACAAAGAGAAACGCAAAAAGTAACTTTTTCAAAACTTTTTTTCGTAAAATCGCGATAACTCGTGATGTTTATAAGCAAACCCCTTATGTCTATAAATCAAAATTTTTGTAATTGTCTGCTCTACAACTTTGTAGAACATTGTTACACTCTAAAAAATAACCCTGCAAAGTTAGAAAAAACACGAAATTTTAAAATGAAAAATTTTGTTCTAAATGAAAAAATGACCCTTCTGGGACAATGTAGATTCAAAAAGTACATTAAATTTCCCATAAAATGACATGTTCCAAAATTTTTTACAGTCGAGTAACGGAAAATGGGAGAATTTTTAAAACTTTTTTAGTGTTTTTTTCGATGAAAAATACGTTTTTTCGGAATTCTGAGTACGCCATCAAATCGGGCGTCTAATTTTACATAAAAAATCCTTTGACACCAAATTTCTATCTCATCACCGTTTCAGGCTGCAAATTATTGCAAAACACCTCTTTTTTCGCATGTTCAAAAATGGAAGGGGTCGTACCGCCCCTCCGTCACGAGATATCAAAAAACGGACCTCGGATTCGTGATCAGGGTCAAAAGTTACCCCTTAGGACAAAGTTTCACGCAAATCGAAGAGGGGTCGGGGCAACTTTTCCCGATTTCGTGTGAGTTGGTAGAGAATTACCCACGTATCAATGTGAACTATGCAAAAAGGTAAGGTAAGCAGCTTCAGATTTTGTCAAACGTAGATTGTTTGACGACCACGTAGCTCATGAACGTCCCCACGGTGTCAACGTGTTACTTCAAGGAAGTACCACGTACTCGCCTTGAAACCCTGAAACAATAAGCCACGTTAGCGGGTTACCTTTTCCGGTAGATCCAGGTGTTGACCACGTCCGGCTGGTTGGTGGTGGTGGGCCGTTTCAGCACTCCCCTAAACGAGGAAGATTTCTTGCGGAGAAAGTTCCCGCTCGCGGGTTGCGTTGGATGGTTGGGCGGTTTGTTGACCACGGGAAAGCCGCCCCGATTGCCGGACTTCTCCCGACTTTGCAGCAAGTTGTAGTGGTTGAGCAGCATCGATTGCATGCGAGATCGGGCTCCGCCACCGGATGACGACAGTGAGGAGGATGACGTAAGCGATCCGACGGTAGATGGCGCGTCGGAGGAGGAGGAGGACGAGATTACGATCGCGGACAGGCGGGACAGGTTGTCGCTGGCGCTGTCGAAGATGTTTTCAGACGTTTTGCTCGATGACATCAGGTGGGCGAGGGAGTCCAGGTCGCCGGTGCTCCAGCTGGGTGCGTTGTTCTGGAGGTGCTGCAGGAAGTGTTCGCTCTTCCAGTGGGCGCGCGAGCAGAGGTCGGGTTCGCTGGCAGTTCGGAGGGGGATTTGCGGACGGAATTTTGGGGTGGGTTGAACTTCGGGATCGTATCGTTGCAGCTTTTTGAGATATTCAAATTTGAGCTTGTGGTTGGGTTTGTGGTCGGGGTAAGGTTCCTCTGTTGGGGGTGGATACCCTGGGGGCGGTCGGAACTGACACTCGTGACGTCGGCGACGTCTGACGGATAGGTTGAGACTTCGGCGCTGCAGCAGAAACCGCTGGAAGAGGTTTGAGGAGCGAACCTTTTTGGCAACAGCGCGGTCGCCACTCCCAGACCCCGCGGGAGGTAGCGGCCGTCCCGGGCCTGAGTGACTAACGACTAGTTTCTTCGCCGGCTGGCTGCCGTTGGTATTGTTTATACTAGGGTTGGTTTCACAACACGTGACCGATTCGTCTCGCGAGTCTTTCTTGGCGGCAGTCTTTAAATTGGACGCTGACAGCCCCTTTGGTGGGATCTTGCCGCCTAATGATGCGTTTGTCACTGTCGCCGTCCCGTTTTGGGTGGTTATTTTTAGCTTTTCCTCGTTACGCTTTGAGGCCTGCTGCTGCTCCCGGAATTGGCGATTCACCAGTTCGCTATTAATATCGTACCTCATTAGCACTGGATAGAACTCGGAGTTGTCGACTATGATGATCGATTTGTTGGATGCGTCCACGTGCTCGGCTGGCGACTGCAGCAGGGCATCGTCCGTGCTAAGTGGCCTCTTCAGCAGCATCGGTTCCAACGCTTGCGAGTCAACCAGCAGTAACGCCTTCCCGTCTCCCTTGTACGCCGAGGTGTCACTGGAGAACGTCTTCTTCTGACCAAAATAGAAATCATGGAAATCTTTCGCTTCCGCGTTACACTCATCCCGTTTCAACTCCCGACCCCTCTTGTAGATCTCCTCCTCCAGCTTCCGTATCATGTTCAGATCCAACCGCGTCCCACGACCTCCTCCGTCCACCTCATCCACTTCCCCAACAACCCCACCAGCCGCAACATGATTGACAGCATAATTCGTGCTATGTCGAACACCTCGACTCCGTCCCAGCTGAATCGAGCCCTGGCTCAGCGACTTCTTGAAAAACCCCGAGAAACTCAACGGCCTTGACCAGAGCTTACTGCCGCCAGTGCACTTTATCCTATTCTTGTCCAGATCGATCACCTTGTTGCGCATAACTACACTTTCTTTCGATATCTGCGCAACACCGCCGCCGCTGCTGACATCATCCTGGATCAACCTGCCGTCTGTGCCGTTGATGGCCATTTGATTGACAAACAGCACACCGTCACCGCCACCACTTCGGCGTCGATCGCGATCGTTGAGCAGCATCTTCGCGCGGTTTCTAAGATTTCTTCGTTTTAGGATTTGTTCGGGCGTTGCACTATGGTTTCATGGGGGAAGGCACTTGTGCTTGTTGCTTGTTTTAGGATATGTCAGCTACACCACTAGTGTTGGTTTCCTTTACATGACGAGCTTCCTGGTAATTTGTAGATTTTGCAATGAATAACTGAGCAATTCGTTGGCTAATAATAATTCTTTATCTAAATAGTTGTTTGAACTTGATGTATACCATATTTTGCCACTCATAAAATAGTAAATAATTATTTTAATATTACATCAGGGAATGTGGATAGATATTCAGTTAGAAAAAAATGTGTAGTATTACAGAAAAATGTGTTCTTCTTATGTAAATGCACATTTTCCTGAATCGAGCTTTTATACTTTTACTATCAACGGAAAAATAATACCAGGGTTGTGAAGATCCCAGCGTTTTATTTTAATTTCTTCAATTATGGCAATGCATTTGTATTTTTGATTTTCCTTTTCAAGATATAGCCATTAAAAAAAATAATTCTGGATTTTTTTAAAGGTCCAGCAAACTTTTTTTTAAATTTTTTGGTTTATGCTTTTTATTTCTGAATCCTTCTGCCTCAAGGCGGTTTTAAAAATATCCGAAAAGTAACAAATTGAAAATTTGTTAATAGGACCTTTTAAAAAAATCAGATTTGTGCCAAAAAAATTTTGCACATTTGTGGTTAATGTGCAGCAAAAAATTTCTATTCTCTTAAAAAAAAATATTTTTGATATTTAGAAATCAAGACTTACATTCAATGAAAGCAAAAAAACAAAAAAGGGCCCTCAAAATAAATTTAGCCAAATAAAAAAAGATAAATTTATATCCGGAATTTTGCGAGAATCGCTCAATGATTAACAAAATAGTATCAATCAATTTGAATTTGTTTTGTTATTTGTAACTCATTTCAGTTGTATTATTATTCAAAACTTTTTATGAATTTCATGATCTCTTTGTCTGATTACTTTGTTTTTCGGACCACCAATTTTAATTTTATTTGTTAAAGTTGTAGTTTATGTGGGAAATTTTTAATAACAAGAAATTAAAGCAGGGGTGCTCAAAGTTTTTGGATGCCGGGCCAAATTTGAAGCTCAAATGAACTTGCGGGCCAAGTTTATTAAGAAAAGAAATAAGGTTATTTTGATTTTAGAGACAAAAAAAAACATTTATCGCCTTAAGATTTTTGAAATTTCTGCAAAATTTCTAATATTTTATGAACATTTTTTTGTGACATGAAATCTGAAAAAATATGTAACGGCGTAATTTTATCTATAAATTAAATGTAATAAATGGATAGTCGTTGCAAAATAATTTTTAAAAACTAGACCGTTGCAAATATCAAAAAGAGTTTTTGTCCCTCGATTCTGGGCATGGTCGAGGGAGGGAAAAAAATAAAAACATGTATATAAAAATTGTAATTACAAGCCAGAATTGAAATTCTCAAACATTTCAGTATTCCCGTACAGATTTGTAATCATTTATTTAAAAAAAATTGCAAGATTAACAAAAAACAAAACGAACTTATTGCGGTACTGTTTTGAAAATACACTAAAATTTAAAAAAATATGGAGAAGGGATACAAACTTTGTAAAATATTTGCAACAGCCATCAAATTTTGTCTGCCTGAATTAGATGATAATCAGTCAGATTGAACTGTCAACTTTCATGAGTTCTAATCCCACGGTGGAAGTGATGTAAAATAAGTTTGATGCTCAGTTCATTAAAAGGGTCATTATGATTGTTAAATTGATATGGAATATAGACATATTTTTTGCTTTTATTACAGTCCTATGTCAGTCATTTTGAATGTTTCAAGATGTTTGACGGAAATTTTGACAAAATTTACTATTTGAACTCACATTGATACGGGGATTAAAATATGGACAAATCAATAGTTTTATATTAACACAAAAAAAAATTATAACAGAAAAAGTTAAAAATAAACCTTCTTTAAAAAAAATATATAAAATCATTTTCAAAGTGGACAAATGTTCATTTTTCATGATCATTCAAAATGGGCCCGCGGGCCACGTTTGGCCCGCCGGCCATACTTTGGGCACCCCTGCATTAAAGAGAGAACAATATATCAGATAGAAAACCCTGATAAAATTCTATTGAAAAGAACATTAAAGATATCATTTTGCTCAATATGTCAAATTATTAAACTTTTGTATATGGTTTGAATGCTCTTCATATTTAAAAAAAATAATGCTCTATAAAAACAAAATATTTTCTGACATTTTGTTTACCTTGAGTCAGCTTATATTTTTTACTTTGTAAAAAAAAGGGTTTTAGGCATGAAAATAAGTAACTACCTCAAGGATTTTTTTTCTTTAAAAAACATATTTCATCTACCGGCAGAGTGCAGAAAGGTAAACACACCAACGCCGCATCGACCGCCATCGCGCACGGGAGCGTGCCCAGTGACGTCACCGATCCATCGTTTTTACACGTGTCATACCGTCCACGTGAGTCCCCAGTACGGACGAGACAATCGACCCGGGCATCCGGAAGCACTTCCGGCCAGCAGCAGCAGCAGCAGCAGTCCACCAGCACTACGACAACAACCACTTCCAACGTTCCCACCAGCAACGAATTTGAGATGCTGAGTGGAGAAGAAAACAACACCGCCAGTGACAGCAGCAGTGCTGGCGACGACGATGACGATGATGAACTTGCGCGCAAGCAAGGAAAGCAGAAAAAGTGTAACTCTCCGAAGGAACGACGACCACCTCCAATTTTTGTTTTGGATACGTTGGCTGACGATGTTGACGAGTTGCTTGAGGGACTCCAATATTGTCTCAAAATTAGCAAAACTTCTGTGCAAGTGATTACCCACAAGAAGCTGCATTTCGACTTGGTGGTGAAGAAGTTGAAGTTGCGAAACTTCAAATTCTTCACATTTGATCCTGCAGAGAAGGTCCCAGTGAAGATCGTCCTTCAGGGATATCCGGACCGCCCGATCTGCGACCTGGAAGAACACCTGACGGGCGTCAAGGTAAAGCCTCGAGAGATAAAGGTGCTCTCAAAATCGACTACGGTGACAGGTACGTACACCTTGTACCTCCTGTACTTCGATCGCGGGTCCGTCAAAATCCAGGACCTACGGCGGATCAAAGCACTGGACGGCTTCTTTGTGACGTGGCGATTCTATACGAAGAATCCGGCCGACGCAGCTCAATGCCACCGCTGTCAGAAATTCGGACACGGTTCCAGAAATTGCAATCTTCCACCCCGGTGCGTAAAGTGCGGTGAGACCCACTTCACCGAAAGGTGCAATCTTCCGCGGAAAGACCAGCTGGGGGAAAACGCCCAGCAGCACAAAGCGCGCGTCAAGTGTGCGAATTGTGGTGGAAACCACACGGCGAATTTCCGTGGCTGTGCCGCGC
Source organism: Culex quinquefasciatus (assembly GCF_015732765.1). Classification (NCBI taxonomy): domain Eukaryota; kingdom Metazoa; phylum Arthropoda; class Insecta; order Diptera; family Culicidae; genus Culex; species Culex quinquefasciatus. Next base: position 64,387,283 of record NC_051862.1, read on the forward strand.
GGAAAAAGTACCTCGAGGAGCAGGACAAGAAGAAGAAAGCGCCAGCGTCCCGCCAACCTCCGAAGACTTCGAGCTCGACCGCTGCAGCAGCTGGCGGAGGAGCGGTTCCATCGACCAACCCAGCGTTCCCTCCCGGTTGGGGAGGTTCGTACGCTAGAGTAGCCGCTTCTGGGAGTGGTAGTTCACCGGGACAAGCAGACGTCACCGGAGATGACCTCTTCACGCTTCCCGAGTTTTTCGCTCTTGCTGGAGAGATGCTCACGCGCTTCCGTGCCTGCCGGAACAAGGCAGAACAATTCCAAGCTCTCAGTGAGCTGATGATGAAGTACATCTACAACGGATAAGCTGCCTTGTGCAGCGAAGTTTTCGACGTCAATGGACAAAACATACTGTGATTTAGTTTTAAGCTTTTCTATTTCTATCCTTTTCCTTAGTAAATCTAGAAGGTTTTTTTTTAATTTTTCCTTCTCTTGCCAAATCCATTGTTAGAATATCGAATTACATCAAAATGAATTATAGTTCAAATCATAGTTGAAAGGAACTCCAAAACTCTATTAGGTTATAAGAATTACGAAATTGTGAATTGATTATTTACTAATAAAAACTAATTGAATTGAATTGAAAGTTATTCAACTTAAATTGTCCACTATCAGATATTGAAATCGCGTTCAATTTAATGTACACATTTTATTTAGAAGATTTTGCTCAAAATTCTTAGTTTAAATTAAAATTTATGGATGAATTAAATTTAAGTAAATATTTGTTGTTGTTGATATTTTATACTAAACTAATGATTCAATCATTTATTTTAAATTAATTAAAAAAAAGTTTTTCATTGCTGAAAGTTGGTAGACTCACACATAAAACGTTTTTTTACTTTCTAAAAAAGACAAAACTAAATTTGAACATTATAAATTTGTTATTACTGAAATAACAAATACAATTTAAAACATTTTTTAACTGTTTTATAAATAATATTGCAGAATATCCTTTTATATTATAATTTTGTTCCTTGAATTATAATGAGATATACTCAAATTAGTACAATAAACATTAACACAATGTCTTAGTAATCGTATTTGCATTTTTCTTCCGAATTTCGCCACGTAATTGCTCAGTCATTCACTGTCCCCCCAAAAATGCTTCATTCAACACGTTTTTTCTTCTGTTGTTTCATCAGCGTCATATATAATCCAGTGACAATCAGCGAAAAGGTAGCGATTTGTTTGTACACACTCTCTTCAACCGGGGCTTATCGCGGCCGCGCATCCACTGCGGTGACGCCAGGTCCCAGCGCTGTATCGACACTTTCCAGGAAATTCACTTCACGGCGTTCGCTGACTTGCGCCAGGGGGACCACCACCCCGACTGCCACTAGATTATGATTTATCATTTCACTTTAATTTCGCGATTAGCTATACGTAGTCACGGTCTTCTTCGCGATGACTTAATTCGGACGTCGCGTGTGCGAACCTGATCGAAGATCAACGGACACAGCATTTTTGATTTATGCCATCATCAGGGTGGCGTAGCACCATAAACACACACACAAACATACACACGTGGTGGGCACACTGTGTCAGCTGCAAACGGGTTTGATGTTCCGGCCCAGGACCACCACAACCGCTTTAGAAAGGCAACTGCGGCGATTTGGTGAAATGCGAAACGATGGGAAGACCCTGCCCAATCCGCGCTCGCTGACGATGATAAATGGAAACCCTGTCGGCGAACACACCGTGTGAAGTTGTGCAACAGCTGCGGCGCGACCGAGCAGCAGACTCGTGTCGAGAACCGAAGAATACTGAGCGCGAAATCGAGTGTGGAGTTGGCGCGGAGCTAGAAGTTGTTTGGGACGGCTGACAAGTTTGGATGACACCTACGCAACTTGAGATGAGAGAGAGAGAGGCAGAGACCGATCGACCTAATCGAATGTTGTGGGGCCTACGATCGAACTGCGGATCTAGACTAGGGTGATCGGGAAGGTAGCAAATCAAGCAATACACATCTATTGAATAGGAAATCCTGATTTATCGCATCCAAAACAAGCAAAAAGGGGGCGTTGCAAGAGATCAAATCTCGATTAAATTTTCAAAAGGCCCTATCTGCATAGGAAACCCATGAGGTTGTTTTGAAAATTTAATCTAGAAATATTTTTTTTAAATAGGCTTTTACAGAAAAAGTCAGGCCGACCAACATTGTCGAAGGTCAGAAGACGATTCATGCTCTTCCTGAAAAGTTATGAAGAATGCGATGATTCCTCAATTAATGTTATCGCATTGCTGATAACTTTGTTGAACCACAACAAATCGATTAAGAACCTTCGACAAAGCTGTTCAGCAATTAATTTTGCACAAGAATAATGTTTTTGGAGAAGTTTGGAACTGTATGACACCATCTTGACAGATTTGACTGATTTTTTACTCAAAAATAACGTTTTGGATCACCCTAACCAAAACAGATCGAGGAGGAAGGAACACCTCAACGGACTGCGGGACGAGGGGAGCGAACTTTTGTTTCCAATATAGCGATTATAAATTTGTACCCCTTTCGTATCTTGCTATCACGTGGGTCATAATGGGGCGTTAGATGATGGCGGTTTGTACACTTTGAATGACAATAGGAAACACCACGGTTGGCGGAGCTTTGTTGGAGGGTTTGTCCAAATTTGTAAAGGCTTTTTTTTTCTCTGACGAGGTCGTGACAACAGTTTACATGAGTCATTGAGGGGCCTCAAGTTGACAAGAAAATTCGTGTAAGTTCTTGTTAGAGCATACCACGTGGGGACAGTTTTGAATTGATTTATTTTATCTGATCTGATGTTGTATGCAATAAATTTGTAGCGTTTATTGTAGGCGATTTATATGCGACATACCAGATGCATTCAAAAGATGTAGGCTTTATTTTTTCTTTATATTTTTTTTCAAAAAAATGTGAAGCAAAACAAAAAAAAATGCCAAAACAGTTTTTTATTGTAAAACAATAAAAAATCGGGATTTTTTTTTTATAAAGTCATTGCAAACTTTATTTTGAGTTTTTATCTCCCCTTTTTCAAAAATCAGAGAACATAAAACAATAATTATTGACTGAAACTGAAATTTTCATAGAAAAAACTTGTAAAATCAATCGTATACTATAATGAATAGATTGTGTAACGCTTTTATTTATGCATTTTCATTTTGTTTCGAAATTTCGAAAATCAAGCTTGAAATTTTAAATTTTGAACAGAGCCGAAGGACATAAATTTTAAATAAAATTTGTTCTAGCCTAATATATTTTATATCTTTTATTTTTCCATTTTTCATTCAAATAGGTAATAAGTTGTAGGGACACAGATTGCATTGCGCTTGTACAAAGTTTAAAAATAAAAAGCTCAAATCATGAAATATCTTGATGATTATTTGTGTAAGTACTCAGCAATGAAATCATCTCAAGACTTTAATCTGCATAAGTGGATTATTCACGCCGATAAAAGTGATAAGTATTAAAATGAGATAAACTCTTGAACCCTATAGGGTTATAACCAAACCTTAATTGAGTTTATAATATTCTCATGAATTCCTCTGTTATTTTCTTATCACCATTTGATTTGAATTTTTCCACTTTGTTTGCAAACATTGGTCATTTTGTTTACAAAAGTTGGCTGATTGGCTGACGTTTTATACAGGAATGTATTAGTGAGATCGAAATTCTTCAAAAAAAAAAATTAAATCCAAAGAATGCGCAATCTCTCGCGCAAGAAACCATGCCTCTTTCGATTTTTTCTCTCAATGAGTGTTTAGTGAATCATTTTTAAATAAAAATGTTCCTGTTACTGGAAAAGATAGAATTTTTACAATCAAATTAGACAATTTTCAGGAGTTTTTTTTTTTTTAAGGAGCAGCGCTGGCATAATCTTCATCAAAAGGGTTGCTTATGACACTCACTAGAGAGAACGCTCCTTTCATGTGAAGGAAATATTGGTAAAAAGAAACTTTATAACATCATTGTGAGGATTATCAGGAGTAATTGGGTCCTAAAATTAAGCTTAAATTTGTGATATTATTGTTCACAGCGATAAAGCTTATTTTTTCTAAGTACAATGACACTTTGTACGACCGCAAACAATTTAAAATGGATTTTTAAATCAATTTCGAAAAATTAACTTTGCGGCCCTTCTTGACAGAAAATGTCATACTTGACAGCTCGTTCCAAAGAGACCATAGTTAATCCATCGAAGGAATGTTGTCTTGCCAATTTATTTTTTTTTGCATTTAAATTAAAAAAGTGATCAGAAATGGTTTTTAGTCGTGTTTTTGACCGTTGTACAAATAAATTGACATAGGGTTTAAGGACCCTATTGCAATTAGTGAAATGAGCGGATGATTGGAATGTCCGCTAATTCGAATGCTCGCTAATTCGAACGTATTCGAATTATAAAGCACTCAAACGTCAAAACTGAGTTGTCAAACTAATGTTAACCTTTCCTTTGTTCGTCGATTTCTGAACGCGTGGTTTCGTGCTTTTGACAGCTGTCAGTCGTCCCAATTAACTAATTCGAATTTGCTAATTTGAATGCAGTTTCATTAGAATTAAAAAAATCACTCGGTAGGACAGATTGGGTGATGAAAAGAGAAATTCTAGAGTTTTTTTTTAAAAGGACCAATAAACTATTGTCTTTCATATGTTTATAGGACCTAATCAAAAAAAAAAAAAAACTCTGGGAATGCGTGAAGTGATTTTTGAATGGCCCCACTTTGTTTACACAAGCATGACTTTTTTCTCAAGGGTAAATGAGGTGTTTTATCAACAGTGGTATGTGTTTCATTTTGTATTTTTTTTGTATTTTGACATTGCATCCTAAAAAAAACCCGCAAAAATAGAATATTTTTATTCTTTTTTTTAATGATCGATAACAATATTTGCATCTTCTGGCGAATAGAAAAATGGTTCCGCTTTGACATTTGAAAACGGTGCCGCTTTTCGACCCCTCTTTTAACCTCCCAGAATGTCAGGTAGGTAGATTGACATTCTTCGTAAAAAAAGAAAAACATTCAAATCTAGTTGAGTGCCTTGTATCACAATTTAGCCTAATACAAATTCCTGAGTACGACCAATTATGTCGTAACTTTGTTGTACAAAATAAAATCCATTAATTCCATCGCGTGTTCAGAATCCGGATTTTGTTTTGAATGGTAATCAAAACTGCAGCAACAGTGCAAACCATAACAAGACACCGTGCACACACGAACCTAATTAAAATCGAAGCACTTGCCATTAAACGCTCGAACTCCTCCTTATTTGAATGGCCGAAAACCGGGCCCCCTTGTCTGAAAGAACGTTCGCAGAACGCAAAAAACGCGCTCGATTCTACAATTTATTACCCGCTGATAAGAGTCCCACAACAGCGCCGTCCCAGACATCAGCGAGGGGGCACTTGTGTTGTTCTGACCTCTTATCGCGCGACACGAGACGCGATTGCATTCTGACACGTCACGTCGTACGGTGGGACCCCGCTGGTTTGACACCATCAAACGTTTGTTTTCGTTTTGACAGTTCGTCGCTTCGACGTTTCACAGTGTCCAACAAACGGAGTTTTCCCGTAAATCAAGCAGGATAGTAAAAATATCAACAAACACTGCTAGAATGACCACATGGCCACATTCATCACAATCGGTCGAAGCCGCGAAGGCGCGATGTAAACAAACTTGTATAAAATATTCCACACTCTTGACCTCTAGCGCAAATTCCGCAGACTTTGAGCGATTTTTTTGCTGCTATATTTTGGTGTTTTACATTTTTTTCTGGCAAAAGTGGCGGCCCCATCAAACGGCCGCACACTTGTTTAAAATGCAAACCGTAGAGTGCCTTAAATTTCCAATAAGACACACCGAGCGGCGCTGCCTTACGACCGTGAAGCTTTTATGGAGTTGAAGCTCATCGGCAACTGTCAAAAAGGCGCGCGAGCGCGCAAAATTTCGCACGAGACGAAGCTAATTTCGTCGTGCGGGTCTCCATAAAGTTGACAAAGTTATTGAGTCATGGCGAGTGACAGTGGCGCCGCCCACCTTCGGGATGCGGATTTGGGAGTGCGAATCACTTTAGGAGATTATCCGGCGTGGATTTGGCCCCTGGTGGGTGTCAGATCAAGAGCTTTCGAGCGGTTTTTGTTGATGAGATTTGGATTCAGCGGCCGGACACGGTGTCCGGAACGTGATGACCGCGATTGCAAGGCCGGAAGGATGCGTCTGAGGTGGCGTGTGTCCGATATGGAATGTCGGTCTATGGAGCGAGAACAATTCAATCGATGGTTGAATACGTGTAGGGGGATTTATTGTACACTCAAACAAAAGGTCTCTGTCATCCAGTGCTTCATAAGATGTAGCTGGAAACACTCTGTGCATTTTTGTCACACGTCATACATCGTGAAGCGAGCTTCATGCATATTTTGATACAAAAGCTGAGTGCAGCAATATCTGGACGACATCTTCTTCAACGTTTATTTCCTATAGTTGTACGAAATTATTGAAACCGACGATACCTTATTTGAGAAAGTTTTCTGTCACTTTAAGTCAAAGGTTCTGACAAAATGACAAAATCATGAATTTTATCTCGGTTGGAATCGAATCGATTAAAACTTCCCAGTCTTTCAGCCGAGTTATTACATCCGTGCCAGTTATATGTCTCTCTCTGGCTCTTTCAAAAAAAGGTAATTTATTGGACCTCTGCTCGCACCATCAACACCCAGAGTTGGCACAAAATTTTTGAGTGGGCCCATCGTCGACGACTTGTGAAGACTCCAGAACTGGGCCAATTATGTGGGGTGGGTTGAGGGCCCCAAGTTGGTCATGTGGAGTAGCTCCGGAGTACTCCGGGCGCAAATTGTGCCGTGACCGACCCCACGCACGGGCCTCATTACTTAGAGGGAACCGGTTCGCACCGTCAAAATTAAGTATGCGCGCGAGCACGGACTTAAGCTGCTACAAAGTTGTTACGCGAGTGCCATTTGTTGGGCTAAACGTCTAATAAATCAATCATAATTAGACTATCTTGTCGTGCCGAGCCCTGCGGGTGCGAAACTAGCCTGCGGAACATGGAGTTGATATTGATGATCTTGCAATTGCCCCTCGAGTACCCGGATTATCAAGTCATACACGCACTTTGAGCGATAAACTATATCTGTGTCACAGTACCCCCCCATAACAAGCGACACAAAGTATTAGAGCTCATTTGCCCATATGGACACAATAAGAATTTTAATATCGTTTTAAATACCGGGATGATGTAAACGTTTCCATAAGCAGTTATCATTCCGTTTCCATCGTCACATCTTCCATAAACATCTTTGGCATCATCATCATCATCTGCTTCGTACCTCCTCACACATATCTTCCGTCGCGAGATGCACTTATGAAGGAAGATATTCAGTTTTTTTTTGCTAAAAAGAAGCTATAACGAGTCGCAAGCTCATCCGGCCCGTTCTCCCGGGAGTCCGTTGCCCTTTCTCCAGACTCAATGTGGCGCAATCATTTTGGCAAATTTATGGGTTTAAGAGCCGGAAAGGTTTTAATAAGAGCTAAGCTGCTCACAACATCGACCAACTTGGATGCTTTGCATGAACACTTTCTGAGACTTGACAAATCGAGGCAATTTTCGTAAGACAGAGTAAGAACACTAGTTCTTTAATCATCACACAAGGATCCTGATTTTTGGTTCAAAGAGTACTGATCACTAGGGTGTCCCAATATGTCTCGATAGGTCATGTCGAGAAAATCTAGATTTCGATGGCAGAAACAATGATTTTTTAGGCATGAAAAAATAACAAAAATACTTTCTCGCACCTTTTTCTCAAATCAAATTTTCGAAATCCAATTGAAATTGACCCTCTACTGTCTAATATTTTTTATCCTAAAATTTTTATTTTTCCTGATTTAAGAAGTTCATTATATGCAACTTTTGTTCTATACAGTAAAAAATAATGTAAATTTGGAAGCTGTAATTTTGGGAGGTTGAATATTACCTCTTTTATGATGTAAATTACACATTTTCAGAGGTAAAATTACACATTTTTTTTGACATAAAAGATGTACACAGCAAAGAATCCGATGGTAAAATCGCATTCAAAAGCATGCACATCACCTTTGTGAGCAAAAGCATGTAATATTGTATGAGAAAACGTGTACACAAAAAGCATGTACAAAAGAAAAATTAATAAATTTTGCATACCCCAAAAATAACATCAATCTGGGGAGAGTCATATCCAGATTGCAAAGTCCGCGCCCCAACCGTCTCGGCTATCTCGCCGTCTTATAAATGTTGTGTTCAACGCCGATGTACCAGTAGGTTTCCCCTACGTCGTTTACTGAATTAACTGTATACGATGTACGGGGAACGTACAGATACATCGGTGTTGCTCCAGCTAAATTCAAAGATGTTATTTTTGGGGTGTGCAAAATTTATTTATTTTTCTTTTGTACATGCTTTTTGTGTACACGTTTTCTCATACAATATTACATGCTTTTGCTCACAAAGGTGATGAGCATGCTTTTGCATGCGATTTTACACATAATTTTTTTACTGTAATATTAACATGATTTTTTTTCTGTGTACGGTAAACTTTACTCTTCTTGTTTTATATTTTTCTTGTTTTATTTTTAGTTTTTATTTGCATTTATTTTGTTTAGTTTATGTTTTTTCTGGTAGTATTTGGCTTACTCTACCACCTCCTACACACAAAAAAATATTTCCGAATGTTACATCATTTATGATGTAACACTTTTGCACGTCATTAAAAATATAAATTTAAATGCAATTTGATGTAAATTTGCAACAAATTATACGTAAATACACGATTTTACGTGTGATTCAACCGTTTACGTTGAATCTCAAGTTTACATCAACTGAGTTTACATGTGATTCATTTTTTCCGTGTCGAGTAAATTCACATATTTTTTTCTGTGTATCATTACCTTTTACCAATCTAGTTTTTTCATATTTTTACAGACACTTTTTAAATTTTTTGCTTGTTTTCACTTTTTCTACTATAGGACGATACCATTATCATTTAAATTGGAAAAAATGCTTAGAGGCACAGTCTGTAACACTACAAAAAATACTGCATACTTATTTTCACAAAATAAATTTATGATAAGCTGACAAAATTTCCTACAATTTTCTTTTTTAACTTTGTTGATTTGTTAGCTGCCAAGAAACAGCCCCTTAAAGCTTAAAAATTTTGTGAAAAATGAGTGTTTCTCAGTGTCATCTAGATGGCTTTCATTTTTCATCTGGCAATGTCTCGGAAATTATTGTTTCAATTGTCAATGGTAATAAATGAAACTTTTGTGGAATTTTCTGCTTTTTTCAATAAAAGTAGTTCCAAAATGAAAAAAAATAGCCCAACATTTGAAAATGTCCGAAAAAATTGTTTTATCCTAGTAGAAAAGTTGCTCTTGTTAAAAAAAGAATCGAATTATTTAAAAGAAAGAGCAACAAATTTCTCTAATGTTAATGTTTTTAATTTTGAAAATCAAATCGATAGTTCTAGTATAAAAAAGAGGGCTTACTAGGTATTCCTTGAAAACTCATTTTTTTCACAAATTTTTTTTCAGAAAAAAAATTGTAGATTTTTTTCTCATCTCTTCAAAAAAATTTATCATCGGAGCTTTTACTTCAAACAGTATTTTAAAATGGGAGAAAAACTGATTATTTTTTGAAAAAAAAAAACACGTTTGAGTATAATTTGAAAACAATCCAATTTGTCAAAAAAAAGTGTGAAGTCATTTTCGATTGCAATTTTAATATCGAAATATAGATTTTGAATTTGTTTGGCAATCGATTTTTTTTTCTTTTTTTAATAATATATTTTTTTTGAGTCAGCCTTTCTTTATCCCTTGAAACTCAAATCGATATCAAAATTTTTCGAAAATCTAAATATAAGTTTGTTGACAATAAAACTTTTAGTATTTTAAGTTCAAATCAAAAAATCTTTGTTTTGCCGTGAACTTAATTTTTGTCTGATAAATCCTATCCATAACCTACAACTTTGCCCAAGACAGCAAATCGATCATCAAAAAAAATCTAAAGATACAGATTTTCGATTACTTTAATGGATTTTGTATGGAAAATTGCATGGAAAAACGAATGATGCTAAATGCCTTGTTTTAACATAGGGAATACGTGGACAATGTTTCATCCAAAGGGACCATCCATAAACCACGTGGACACCTTTTTGGGAATCTGTTACCCCCCCCCCCTCGTGGACAATTTTCCATACAAAAAAAAACTTTTTTGTATGAATCGTGGACACCCCCCCCCCCCTAAAGTGTCCACGTGGTTTATGGATGGCCCCAAATCAAAAATACAAAATAAATAATCTTATTCTTTTTTCAAGGAATTTCTTTTTCTAGAAAAAGCAAACTAGAAAAAAGAAATTAAAAAAATGACAAGACAAGACAACATTTTACCGTGGATTAACTATTGTCTCCTTGTAACAAGCTTTCAAGCAAGATACTTTTTTTTACTAAGGCCGCGAAGTATTTTTTTTTTTCAAATTTGATATGAAAATCAATTTTAAACCCTTTTTGGTCCACCAAAATGTCATTTAGTTCAGAAAAATTACCCTTATCGCTGTGTGCGTAATAAAACCAGCAATCTGCTTTAGAACGATACCATTACCATTTAAGTTGATTGAAAATGGCGTAGTTAGGGACATAACAAAAATTATTGCATACTTATTTTCACAAAAATAATATAGGAAATGTTAGTGAAAAGAGCTAAAGTCAATCCCAGAAAAATGACATTCTTAAAAACACTAATCCAACACTAATGTTTTCTAAAATTTAATTGTTTTATTTTTCAGTGTTTTAAAGTTCAAAAATTGGTTGAAAAGTGTTTTTTTTGGTGATTTTTTAGATCGAAGCCCGCCTAGAGGCTGGGTTGGGTTGTAGAGGGTTAACTAAATTTTAGGACCTTATTTGGCCAATGTCAAAGTGTAAACAAAGAGTCTAATGAGAAAGATACACTCTTTGTTTTTACTTCGACATTGGCGCATTTGCATTGTTTTGCTTGAAATGGAATGCTCGACTTTTGACCCTCTAGGTCAGTGTTTCTCAACCGGTGAGGAATTCCCCCCTGGTGGGGAATTTGGCCATTCTTGGGGGGGAATGAGGATGCAATAGATATTCTTTGTTATTTTTAAATTTCTTGTGAAATTTATGAATTTCCTTGCCATTTTTTCGGTTTTATTTTTAGAATGTCAAAAATATAACGGCCAAAAACTTGAAAATTATGAATGTTTCTTCGAAGAAATCTATTTCTCTAAATTTTCATATTGTTTGAAACATGAAGTGTTTTTGAATATTTTTCAAAAATTAGCTGTACGAAATGTCTGTGATACAGAATTCATTGACATTCTTTCAAACTTGAGCAGTGCATTATTTTTTTTATAATTTCCTCGAGTTCTGTTTTTTCGGTTATGAGCTAATCTTAATGTTTTTGTAAAAGATTTTTCTTTAAGATTTTTTGGCTGTTTAAATTTTTCTTTAGACATTTGCATTCCATTGACCATGAGCAGGTTATTAATAATTTGTTAAAATAAATCGCTGAGAATTTGTTCTTTTATTGCAAGAGTAGAAAATATTTTGTAATGAAATTTTTTTATCTTTCTACATAAATTAGTGCTAGTAGTGCTTCAAGCAGATTTGAAGAAAATTCCAGAAATGCAACAATGTATCAAATTGCGCAACCTCTTAATTGAAATCCCCAATTGGGAAGCACCGCAAATGAATCTGCAGTCTGCACACTTCTCGTCCATGTCACGGCAATTTATTACACGTATAGGACTCCCCTGGGGGAGGATCGGCCGGCCGGCCGGCCGCTTCAGCATTCAGTAGCCTGTTGGTTCACCAAAAAGTGCAACTTTATCCGTTTCGGTCACACGACGACCAGGGCGCGCGCGCTTCTCGCGAAATTGTCATGATAAATTGGCGGTACAATATGAATACGAAATAAATCAAAATTAATTGACGACACCACTTTGTGTCGCAGCTTGGGGTTTTAACTTCTTCTTAATCTCAGAGGAGCACGACTCGTCGAGTCCGCGTTCACACCTTCAAGCGAATTCCAGGCCGGTGGCTGCCACGTTGAGCATCCACTTAAGCTTTTATCGGGCGAACATTTCGAAACCAATAGTGCTGACCAGCGAGAGCAAAACAACACACGATTTTGCATACCAGATGGCAGCAGAAAGGCGCGCGAGACATTACTGTCGATTTATAACCTTAATCCGTCCTGATCCAATTGGATCCGCGCGCGCATTTTAAAGGGTTTTCCGAGGTCGCGCTGGACTCTCACTTTCATCCGCGTGAAGTGCTGTGAGCGGTTTTTGGGCTGGACAGGAGTCAAGTTTTTTTTTTGCGCTTGGCCACATTTTTTTTCCTTCTGTGAGTTTGATCGCGCGCGTCAAGTTGTTAAAATTCAATTTATCAACCAATTAGGTTGACGCTGTCGTGTTGTTTTGGTAATGGGTGGAACTTGTGCGAAATCGGGGTTTTTGTGGGTTTCAAGGACATTCAAAACGGAGGAAGAAATGCTGTTTATGTTCTTTTCCTAAGAAATAAGGAAATCTAAAAACTTTAGCAAAATACAGTCCGTACTGGATTATCCGAAGTTCTTGACAAAATATCAATTCGGATGAACTAATAAAAAAAAATAGATTTTTATCAACATTCAAATGACCAAAAATATGACTTCAAAATGCTCCAAAGTGATCTGTCCTGGCCAAATTTAGTGGTTAGGTCATTAGGTCATTCCAAGTAGAGTCGCTGTTAAAAACGCTAACAGTGCTAAGTGAACCTCAGAATCCATCCTGCAATCTGCTCCTCAAAACGACCTAATTGAACCGAATTAACCCAGAGTAACCAGATCCGCGGAAAATCAACATCGGAAACATCCATCGTCGTCACGCCACAAACGCCAGCTTCTCAGCTCGTTCTTTTCAGCAATCAACCACAACGCACAGCCAGTTGCCATTCTAAAGGGATGCCCCCGGTCAGTTGAGTCCATCAAAGGCAAACCATTCTTCAAAGTCGTTCCTTAACCGCACACGCCGACAAAGAACCATTCTTGGGCCTCCGTCACGAGATCGCAATCTCTGAGTCGCGGCTTCGTTTCACTTTCTTCGCCAGCCCCTCCGGGGTTAGCTCTGGGTTGGTTGGTCAAATCACAGGCACATCACATCAGCTGACTTGGCTTCGAGTTGGCAGATCATAAAAATCGTTGATTTAAATCGTTAAAATTTAAATTTTCCGATTTTGCAAAGCACGCACGAACGCAACACTTTTGCTGACTACTTGAACGCCAGTAGATTCTTCACTGTAAAAAAATCGCTCTGGGAAATAGTGTGCTCCGACCCTATTAATAGACACGCACTCCTCGCGGGTTTGTTGACGAAATCCCTGCAGCAGAACCAACCAAGAACTGCTCAGTCAGATCGCGCACAATACGAGCGACGCGAAGGGCACTTTCTTCACGCGCCAAGTTGAGTTTATACCCGGCTTAACACGGCGCTGACGACTTGAGTCTCCGTCACATTCGACGACACTCGCGGCACTGAGCTGCGTTGCGAGTTTCTGCGAGCGGTTTGGCCACTGAGCTGCGAACTCTGCGAACTGCCACCGGCGGCGGCGGTGACGACGGCGAGGACGTAGGGTGAGGTGGCCGATAGTGGATGGTTTAATTATTGGTATCAACCTAAAGAATCATCCGCAGGGGTGACATTGGGTATATGGGATGTGAGATCGGGCCATACCATTTTTTGGAAATTTGTATGGCACAATCTCACCCCTCATTCAAGAAAGCATATTTTATATTAATTGGATTTTCAAAATAACGCAATTGCATTTTAGGAGAACTTTATTTTATCTGAAACATAATTTTACCAAAGTTTAGGATATCAATAAAATGTTGATCATTGTGTTAGATCCGCAATTAGGCCGCTGCAAATATTTGTCAAGTCAAGGCAAGGATCGAAAAATCAAGGGCAGAACTTTTTTCAATAACTTCAGAATTGCAATGAAATCAGACGTGAAATCACCTGAAAACAATTCAAAATGCATTTTCCTGCGTTGATAATTCCTTTGAGCATGATTGAAATAGTTTAGAAAAATTGGAAGATTTCAAAAATTTCGTTGTATTTTTTTCGTCAAAACTTACTTTGGCCTCGCCTTGAGCCAGTAGCAAGGGATATAAACTTTGAAAAATATTTGCCTTATTAATTATTTTTAAATTTACTCAAAACTTTCAAAACTTCTGTTAAGTATTTTAAATCATTGTATGTTTATATAAAGTAATAACTTTAGAAGCTATGTTAAGCAAAAATTACCGTTTTTATTTAGGTATTCATAGTTTTATTAATTATCTTATACAACTTAAGGTCAACTTTGGTTTTTTTTACATTGATGTGTTTCGCACAATTCTTTTTTCAAAAAAATTAACGACGTTATTTTTTTAAATTTAGGTTACAGAAACACTTTTTTGCAGTTTTTGAGCTTAAAAATATTGTAAGACTTACACTGCGCAAACCATAATTTAACCAAATACATTATATTTTATTTGTTTTAGATGAAAAAGTAAGTACATTATTTTTAATAATTTTTTTCCTCGAGTTGACAAAAGAAAAAAATAAATAAATGAAGATAATTTTCTTTACGTTCAAGCAATTGGAACCCTTCATTTTGTTGAATTTGAGGAAGACAATATTGTTGTTCAAAACCTGAAAAATGTTGACGATTTTGGAAACATTTAAATGTTTACATATTCGTCAATACAGAGTTGCCGGATTAGCTTACAGATTTCTATCCGTGTACATTTCCCCGGGTGGACATTTAGCTGAAGGTTAGCTTCGCCAAATTTCCGCGTAAGTTTATTTTCTTTAAAAAAAAAGTCATGAAAAAAGTTCCGTATTAAAAAAATGCAAACTCTTTTTTTGCAAAATGTTAGAATTGCTTTAAATTTAAGAATGCAAGGACCCACCATTTTTCTAACACTCTTTAACTACGATTTGTTGAAACTGCTCATATCTGACAAAAATAAATGAAAATTGCTCTTTAAAAAATGTTGAAATGTACAGTACCGCACATTTCTTTTGCAGATTTTTTAGTTCTTGTCGAATCTTACAATTTTTGAAAATTTTGAAATTTTTCAAAAATATTGAACTATTATTAAATGCATATTAGAACACTTTTTTCATTCAAATGTTAAGACTATGGCTTGTCATTTCAATTTTTATATATTTTTTTGCCGCACCCCCTCGACCCCGGCCAGAGCCGAATGATAAAACTTTGATTTTTTTGCATCGGCCTTATCATTAGAAATAGTTTATACACAATGATGTATTTTTTTTATTGTTGGTCGGAAAAATAAAGTAATGATTTGAATTGAAGTGAATTGAATTGAACAATACAATGTAAACAAATCTAAAACTAAGCCAAAATAATGAAAAAAATAATCTGGGCATTCGCACTTTGAAATTGCGATTGACAGGTGAGCAACATCGGCTCGCTTTGATTATTTTATGAGAAAATTTATATTTCCCAAGCCAGTTTGACAAGTCGCAATAGTGCGATCGATAGCAATAATTTAGTGCGAAGTCCAAGTTAGTGAGAATTGCGCAATATATTTTTTCATATTTTTAAATCTTATCTAATCTAATCAGACCCTAGCGCAGCCAATCTTTCGAAGGGATCCTGGAGAGTGCCTTAGGTTAGATGACGCCTAGCACTCTTCTTGTCATTTATTAACATTTGTAGTGCGCCATTGCATCGAAAATGCATTGAAACATCACAAGCGTTAAACCGGCCAGGCCTACTGCGTAAAGCCGTATCGCAGAGATGACTCGTAATTGGGTTGAGTTTGAGCACTGAGTGTTCGAACAACAACACAATTCTGAATCGACAGGGGAGGAAGAAGCGTGGGGACACACCACCATACGCTCCGAGATTTTTGGTTGTATTCGTTGGGAGCACCATGCTAAAAAGGTTTGGTACTCCGGGACCCTCTGGGATGGGACATTGTATTTCCACGAATGCCCTGGACACTATTTGCCGTGGTTATAGCGCCACAACTCGCTCTCTGTAACAGTATTCCTAATTCCAGTCCAAGCTCACCAAGTCGTCATGGCCTAGTGGTTAGCATTTTTGCTTACCAATCCAAAGGACGGAGGATCGAACCCCGCCTCGAGCGACTTTGATTTTTCGTTCATATTCATCATTTCAAATTTATGTGTTCTTAACTTTCGCGTTGGGAGCAGATGGGAATCGAACCCAGAACCATTCGCTTACAAAGCGAACACCGTAACCAGTCAGCCACGGCCGCTCCTATATTTTTTTTATATTTTTAAATGTTTTGAAACTGATTCTATCATGTTTTTTTAACTTGAAAAATCTAACTGATGTATTTTTTAATTCATATTTAAATATGAATTAATTAGAATCGTTATGCGATCAAACCATTCCGAAATATTGAAGAGTATAATAAACAGATAAACTCAATCTCAAAAGATCCACTACCAGTCACTCCACCCTAGGCCCCTTGCTCAACGCAGCAGACGATGCAGTTTTTTTGTTTGTGTTGTCGTTCAGTAGATTTGCCTACTCTTTCGCAGAGAGCTGCTGCGCAAAGCATTACGTTCTGTGACCGCGCGTTCACCGAGCTTACGCAGCAGCAACGGCCACTTCCACCCCTCCAGCCCTACGTCTGTGCTTACTCATACGAAAAAAAATCGGCGAGTCAACGACTTGTTTGCTTATTGCAAACAATGCATCACGCTTACAGACACGCACACACACACACAATTCGACTTTTGTTTCGCGAATTTTTCTTGGATCTTTTTGCTTTATGCGAAAAAAAGAATCATTCACGTGAAGATAACAACAAACCGCGAAAGAACTCAACGCCGACGTCGACTCAAGAACGACAATCGAGCGATGCAACGACGCGCGACGATCCGAAGTGGTCCGCGCCTTCGCGTAATCTGTCACGACAGGCAGCATGTTGAGTTGCGCCGCGCGAACCCAAATTGAGTGTCGCCGTGAGAGTCGTACGCGACGACACGCGTTTTTCGCTAATCACTCTCAGTAAGGAAGAAGGATTGAAGAGGAGAGAAGTTTTGCGCGTAGGATGTGGCGATGTGAACCACGTTGCTGAGCGAAATTGAGAGTTTTGTTAGGGGTGTTCTTGGGCTGGTGCAAAATTTATTAAAAGTTTTGTCCTGAAAAAAATCTCGGAACAAAAATTAAAAATATTGGTAAAAAAATCTTTGAAATTTAAAACATGTGCAAAATAAATAGGAACTTCAAAAAATGTATAACCTTTATTTTAAAAAAAAAAAAATAGTTTCAAATTTCAAGCAAAAACTATCCCAAAATGTTTAACTACAGTTATGCTACAACCGAACATTTGCCAGATATCAATGAGTTTATGAAAAATATTTTTTCTTTAAAGTTTTATTTATTTTTTCCGCAAAGCCAAAAAATAACTCGGGGTCGTTGAAGTGGATTGCTTTTCTTTTTATTTTTTACGATCTGTGGTATCAAAAATAAGGAAAAAGTCTCAAAGTGCTTTTTTGGTTCGAAATTTGGAAATTTAGTTTTTTTTTATAGTAAGGTAATTTATTGAGGTCGATGCAATTTTTTTGAATGTTTATGTCACTTACGATTTCATAAAAAATGAAGCTCTTTGAGAAGTAACTAAACTAAATAGTTTCAAATTTCAAGCAAAAAATATCCCAAAATGTTTAACTACAGTTATGCTACAACCGAACATTTGCCAGATATCAATGAGTTTACGAAAAATATTTTTTCTTTAAAGTTTTATTTATTTTTTTCCGCAAAGCCAAAAAATAACTCGGGGTCGTTGAAGTGGATTGCTTTTCTTTTTATTTTTTACGATCTGTGGTATCAAAAATTAGGAAAAAGTCTCAAAGTGCTTTTTTGGTTCGAAATTTGGAAATTGGAAATTTAGTTTTTTTTTTTTATAGTAAGGTAATTTATTGAGGTCGATGCAATTTTTTTGAATGTTTATGTCACTTACGATTTCATAAAAAAATGAAGCTCTTTGAGAAGTAACTCTTTTTTTATTTCGTGATTGTACTTAAAGTTAGGATGGCATTTTGAAATCAATTTTATTTTATAAACCTCAGAAAAGAATAAGAAATGAACGTTTTGAAATTGTGCACCCGTTTTTTCGTTTTCTAAAATGTTAACACATGTTTTAATCGTACGTGTTAATTGGTTTAATACACATCATATTTATCTGATGTATCTTTGCCAGTCGAATTTCTAAAATTATGCAGTTTCTGAATATTGTGTGTTTGTTCCCAAACTGCAAATCAATAGAAAAAAATGAAAAAAAAAAAATAACAAAAATGAGTCATTAAAAATAATTAAAACTAAGCAACTGTATGAACATCAATTATATAATTAACAACACAAAGTAATTAACATTTGATTACAAAATATGAAAAAAAAACCTTGAAAAAAACTAAGATAAATAATAAAAAAATTATTGCACATTTTGCAGAATTTACCACAAAAAAAAGGGAAAAGTAATAGGTTTCAAATTTGTTTTATAATTTTACAAAACACATTTGGAGAAGTAGAGAAGTGGTTTTTGTTTCAATAGTTTGATGATGGTCTTATTTGTTTAAGATTTAGTACATTTTTTCAAATGTGATTTACTTCGAGAAATTTGTTCTTCAGAGTTGAAAAAAAGTCATTTGTGTATTTTTTTTAACAGGCAGTTGACCCTTGAAAACATTAACAATTAAAAACTAATCTCTAATCTTAATGGCTGATGAGTTTACAGCAGTTAAAATTTTATAAGTTTAAAAAAATAAGATTTAAACAGACAACTACCTGAAAAATATTTGGAGCAGCTTAAATACAAATGTTCGATAAATTTTAAATGGAAATCAATGTTGCTGCGACTTCTTTTAATTGTGTGAATAAGTTATTTTCTGTTTTTATTCACATATTTTGCGATTCCACTCCAAACCAGCTGGACTCGTTTTTTTGGTTTTGGCGAGTAAGGTAAATTTTAGTTCTGCTGACCGTATCAGTAGTTTTTTAGGTTAGGTTTGGCTTTCGGTCTGTTTGGGGAATAAAAACACTTGTTTATTCTCTTTATCTGACGTTTCGACCCGTTTGGGCCTTTTTCAAGGGATCTAAGGGTAGATTTGTTGGGTTAGACACAAAAACAGTTACAGTTAAGTTTACAGTTTTTATGTGTTTGTGCCTTACCCAATAAATCTACCCTTAGATTCCTTGAAAAAGGCCCAAAACGGGTTGACACGTCGGATGAAGAGAACAAACAAGTGTTTTTATTCCGAAAACAGACCGAAAGCCAAACCCAATCTAAAAAAGTAAATTTTAATACCCAAAAAAGAATTATTAGGTCAATTATTAGGCCATTACTCAAATTTTATTGTTGATTTTACCCGTTTTCACAATTTTTTCGATTTTATTTAGTTAAGTTTTCATCCGCCATGAGAAATTAAATAAAAATAGTGTAAATAGGATCCAATATTGATCATCTTCCCATTACATTCTTAGAATCGTTCCCTTTGCATTATTTCGCAACTTTCAATCATTCAGTCAAACCAACATTCAAAATGCCCACATAAAGTGGTTGTACTTTGCACTTTTCGTATTTTACTCCAACTCACTTTGCGTGGACTCAAACCGTCTGTCGCATATCCAAAATTGAATCACATTTCAAGAGCGAGAGAAAGAGTTCCCAACAGGCTTTGAGTTGTTTGTTGAGTTGATTGAGAATCTCAACGCAGGATTCGTGAGTCCATTGAAATACTCAACTGATTGAATGGTCGGTCTAAGCCAGGGGTGCTCAAAGTTTTTGGAGGCCGGGCCAAATTTGAAGCTCAAATGAGCTTGCGGGCCAAATTTACAAAGGGAGCATCCACAAACCACGTGAACACTTTTTTGACCCCTCCTCCCCATCGTGGACAATTTCCATACAAATTAAATTTTTTTTGTATGGAGCGTGGACAATCGCCAACAACCCCCCCCCCCCTACGGTGCCCACGTGGTTTATGGATGGTCCCAAAAAAGGTTATTAAAAAAAATTTAATTACATTATTTTAATTTTGAGGAATTAATCTGTTATTTAAAAAAAATCAATGCGAAATAATAGAAACCACAAAATAACGGTTTTCTATCGGTATTGTCGATTTTATTGTTTCAGGTATTTGAAAAAAAGTTTTTAGCTGAATGTACTTGTGTTTACAAAAAAAAACATAGTTTTGTTTTTACATTTCGAAAATGGTGACATTACATGTTGAACAATTCATCTAAAGGTGTTGTTCCGGTGGCTCCCCACCGGTGAATTGGCAACCCTGCACAACTGTCAGATTTTGATTGGCTGACAAGATCAACAAGAAGGAAAACACGCTGTCATTCTTCTTTCACCACTCGACGCGATCAGAAGCAAATACACGTTTAGTTTAGTACGCGGTCGTCTTTTATTCTCATCCGGTCTCGTGTCCCGTCGGCCCAGTCCAAGGTCCACTCAAACATTGGTCCTTCGTCGTCGGATGGTTATCGCGGAATCGGTTACTATGGAGAAACTGGAGCACCTTCGAACGGTGCATTTACTGCGTGTGAACGGGGTGTTGGCGGCAGCCGGGAAACTCGCCGAGCGGAAGGCTTCCCACAGCGAGGCAACAGAAAGGCTCGACCAACTCCACGGACTTGCTGGAGACTTCCGGCGGACACAGCAGCGGATAGAGGAGATTCTGGACGATCCGGAAGCAATCGCCACAGCGCGGTTCAAAGCGGAAGAATTCAAGGCGGCTTACCAAGGAGCCAAGGAACTGCTCGAAAAACACATTTCGAGCACCAAACCGGTTCGAGCAGTTCCACGGAACGGTAGCAACGGAAGCCTGCTGGAGGAAATCCGGAGGTTCAGCGTCGAGGTGAAGGAATGGAACGCAACGTGCGTCGGCCAGTTCGGAGCCGTTCGTGAAGGCAACGATGATTCGAATGGCAGCAATTCGGTGTCGAATCGTGCACCCTCCTCGGGTCCTTCGACAACAACAAACAACAATGGTGCGAAGAAGATCAACGGTCAGTCTGGAGCTGTGGGATGCGGCGATCCAGATGGCAAACAGCTGCCAAGTTGCGCGCCCGTTTTGGGTCCAACGGCGGCACCGGTGATGGATTCTGCGCTGGAAGATTACAACATCGAACAAACGGGAGGAATCCAGATATCGAACTGATTACCCCAATCGGAGAAGCTTCTTCCCCCAATCGAGGTGTCGACATTCCACCCTGGTTGGACGAGCTGGAATCGGAGCAAGGATGGTCCGGAGACGTTCTCAGAGGACGTAGAGAAGGCATCCGTCAGCGACAATAACGCGAAGATGGCGGCACGAGATTCAAGAGGAGCACAGCGGAAGGCCCACATTCTGCCAACTGAAGCTGTCAGTGTTCGGGGAATCGACGCGGCTCTTCCCCAAGCATCGCTGGGTTCCAAGATCCGTGCCAGACTCGGTCTGCCGCATTCGAGCGAACAACTGCAAGCAACAAGCGCTCACCATGTGAGCCAGAGGGAAAACGGGCGCCTGATCAAGCGGGAACAGGAGGACTGTGGTTCAGCGCGGCAACGGCCGGAACAGCAGGACACCGCACGGTCTATTGATGTCTTTCGTGCCTCAGGTCAGTGGAAACAAGTCAAGATCAACGGTGGTGTTCCGTCAGCACATACAGTGTCATCCGCATCAAACGTGCCAAGGAATCAATCCATGAACTCAATGGAAGAACAAACAAACTTGGACAAGATCACTTTTACGCAGAACAGAACAGGAAGTCACGTCGGACGGACGTCGAGGAAGCTGACTCTCAGCCGAGCGCTGCTGGAGAACACAGATCGGAAATCCACATTACAACAAGGAACAACTACTCGGATCACCTGGTCGAATCATTCTCGGTTCGACGATCAACGCATCATCGTACGACTGCTGCTCTACGATTCGGTGCCAGCCCCAGAAAGCGGAAACGTCACGACAGGAACAACGCAGCGCGGTCAAGCGAGATGCCACGTTCGAGAAACGCCGAGGAAAGGATTGAGGCTCAGGTGCCTCAAGGCGGGGGAGAATGTTCCGGTGGCTCCCCACCGGTGAATTGGCAACCCTGCACAACTGTCAGATTTTGATTGGCTGACAAGATCAACAAGAAGGAAAACACGCTGTCATTCTTCTTTCACCACTCGACGCGATCAGAAGCAAATACACGTTTAGTTTAGTACGCGGTCGTCTTTTATTCTCCTCCGGTCACGTGTCCCGTCGGCCCAGTCCAAGGTCCACTCAAACAGGTGTAATTTTATCTATAAATTAAGAATGGCTATTAAAAAATCGTTGAGAGCCAGAATTTCATCATTTCAATGAAAAAAATGTTAGAAAATGTTTTAAGTTTCCGTATAGTAAAACTGCAATCATTATTTAAAAAAAAAGATTCGACCAAAAAAAAATTTTGGTGAAAAAACATTTATTTATTTCATCGAAAATTCACTAAAATCAGCAGCTGGATTACTACTTTTTTAGCTGTGTAGTCAAACTTGAACGTTTTTTAAATATTTCTAAAAATGTTTGATGAAAATTTTGACGATATTATTGAATTTTAATAGTTTCACTCACATTGAAACGTGTGAAATTGTTTTAATTATAAAATATTTTGAACAAATTATTTGTATCCTAAAGTGGGGATCAAAATATTGATAAATCACAAGTTTTTTAATTAACAAAAAATAAAAAAGATTAGCATATAAAAGTTTAAAATAAACCTTAATTTTTAAAAAGTATAAAATCACTTTACATGTGGTCAACGGGCCACTTTACATGATCATTCAAAATAGGTCCGCGGGCCACAAAATATCACCTCGCGGGCCACGTTTGGCCCGCGGGCCATACTTTGGTCACCCCTGGTCTAAGCTGTACAGAAACTCAGAGAATCTTGCTCGAGTTGTGTTTATTTTAGCTCTAGGTATCGCGATTTCACTTTCGTTAGAGTGATTCGTTCTGGTATCCCGAGCGGTATGAAATACCATGAAATGGTTTATGAAGTTGCTGATTTCACTTTTGCAAGAGAGTCAAAAGAGTGCAGTAAGATGTTCCGCAGATCATCCTAACAAGCAATAACAGGTTATCACGAGCCGAATTCCACTTCCAACCAATCTCATTTAATTTGAAAATCAACCGTTCCTTTCATTTCAACCCCAAAAACAGCAGAAACATGACTGCGCGCCGCCGCAGGGCACTTTCCTGGCTTTGTTCGCGAATCGGGCAGGGCCTTAATTGATCCAAATTTAAGAAGCTCCCGTCGTCGTCGTCCGCGTTAATTCCTCGGAGTTAGCCCCAAAATCCATTCAAGTGGGGAGAGGGCGACAGCCTTTAATTAGCGTTTGCTGATGGAGGCAAGCTTTTGAGGTGAAGCCGCCAATTTTGGTGGTTGGTTTGGGCGAAAACTTGAATTTCAACGAAACAAGTGAAGCAGCAAAAAACGGGGGGCTACTTCATTGTGGTAGAATCGAGGGGGGGAAACAGTTCCAATATGGCGGCGGGGCTTGCGGTGAAAATCCAGACTATGTCTCACTTACGAATACAGTGAAATTTGCATAAAGCTGAAATTTATTGAGGATTTTAGCTGCGGATTAGCGCTGTTACTACTATCTCCACTGCCGCTGGGTAGAACAGGTCTGCGGCGCGGTCAAGATTAAAGCCGAAAGCCATCTGGTTCAGTTTTTGCCGGGGGATGTTTTGATTTTTTTTGGCTTGTGTGGATATAAAGTTGCACAAAGAAGCGGATTGTCCCGTTCGCGTATCATGCACGGATCACGGAACAGTCCTGAAATCAGCGAGTTGCTGCTGCTACTGTCGTTGATGCGTATCAAAGTTCAAGAATCAAGTTTTTTTTTGCTGCTACCGTGTCCAGTCGTGCCATGAAGAGAAATTGTTGTTGTTTAAATAAATCGACGGGGCGCCAAGTCGCGCTGCGACACAAACTGTCCGTACAAGCTATAAGCGGTGTTGAACTCGACTCCGGTTCATCGATTGAGGAAAATAATTGATAAGACTGCTAATCTGATTGACGACACGGGTCTCGATTACTCGATTGGCAAAGCAGTGCCGTTGGTCGTATGGTCTAGTCTGGTTGGTTGCCGTTTCCTCTTCAAGATGTTGTCGTAATGCTCTGCTGTTTAAATCGACATAGATATTTGCATCTGAAAATGTGTAGGATCCGCCCTAAGCAAGCAATACGAACATTTGAAGATATCGTCATCAGAGACGCGACCAACTCAGAGATTGGATCATCATTTCTATCAATTTTCTTTATCAGCATGAAACCATGGAGGCGCCTGGCTTCTCAGCACGGAGCCATTTTATTTGCTACCGAAATCATAATTTTATTATTTCGCAGAAAAATCACTAAAATTCAATTCTGTCGATTAAAGCGTGTTCAGGGAGCCCAACTTAATCATACCTTGACAAAACTTAGGTGTTTACTGACATCAACTTAAGCTCTTTTCTTCCCATGATGCCATATACAACAAGAGAGCACGACAGTTACATACTTCTACATCGTTTCCAAGAGACAGGTTTCCCCCCGCGTTCAAATATATGCTCTATTTTCATGATCGCCCAGCACACTTCACGCTCTCCACGTGAAAGGTGTGGTCGCTGCATGGTGTTTTCATGAAAGAAAAATCACCTGGTGTAGAGGATAGGATGTAACAAAAATGACTTTTTGGCGGGCATTCAGGGGTTTGTTCCGGTGGGCATACTGAGCCCAAATCCCAAATATTAGCTTGATTGGACGTAACAGGAGCTGGCGCTCCGCCCTTCAATTTTAAATGGGATTTAACCCGTAAAAAAAGATTTTTTCAAAAATGTCAATTTTTGAGGCATTTTGGCCACTGAAGCGTTTACCAAAAACATCACTAACGTGTAGGCCAGATCCTTGCGCATCTTTTGGTATATATAACATTGAAGTTTGGAGCACCCTGGAGCTCGGTACAGACCTTCAAAGTTTGGCATTTTTTTCGAAAAATCGTTCCCAGCAAAATCAAATGGCGTCTCGGGCGTCGCGAGACGCGACGCATATCTTTTTTGCCGGGGCCGATTTTTCGAAAAAATGCCAAACTTTGAAGGTCTGTACCGAGCTCCAGGGTGCTCCAAACTTCAATGTTATATATACCAAAAGATGCGCAAGGATCTGGCCTACACGTTAGTGATGTTTTTGGGTAAACGCTTCAGTGGCCAAAATGCCTCAAAAATTGACATTTTTGAAAAAATCTTTTTTTACGGGTTAAATCCCATTTAAAATTGAAGGGCGGAGCGCCAGCTCCTGTTACGTCCAATCAAGCTCATATTTGGGATTTGGGCTCAGTATGCCCACCGGAACAAACCCCTGAATGCCCGCCAAAAAGTCATTTTTGTTACACTCTACTAGAGGAGGTGCAGCATGCAAATAAAATGCAACCTACGCGCTCAGAGAGTTTCAAGAGAGTGCAAAACGCCCGCGTATTTTTGCGGCCGTGAAGGACTGCAAGAAGTTGTGTGTGCCGGACCGACTTCCACGCGGGGTGGAGATTTGTTTTAATTAAAGTCGTGTGGCGGAGTTTGGAATAAATGACTCGAGCGGGCCAGAGTCATGTTTTAGGAGGGGTAATAAAAACGGCTGACAGCGACAATGTATCTGGTAGTTGAACGGAAGTGACGCGCTGCGAGGCAGGTCAGGTTGTTTACTGATGTAGTACATACTTTCTCCGGAGTTGGATTAACTTACGGTCTCTGTTTGAATTTGATTTGATATGTTTGAAAGAGCTTACCTGAAAAGAAAAAAAGAGGGAACAATTAGTATTACCGAAATATGAGGGAAATTCGATCATTCAAGCTTGACTTGTAAATTGGGATTAAAAAGACATTTGAAATGTAAATGTATAAATTAACTGCGATTAAATTTGTTTTTCATGTACTAATTTTTTTTCAATTTTAAAAACACATACATACAACTGAATACACGTTTGGATTCAACCTGCACCGATTTGGACCATCCGTTTTTGGCATCATCGGCTTTTTTGACAATTTTCTGATAAAGCTTTTTTTCTTTCACTCATAACTTTGCAACTATAGGTATTAGACTAAATGACTTTCTTCCGGTTGCATTTAAAAGGAATCCGAAAAAATAAATGTTAAACTCTCTAATGCCCCCAATTATAGTATTTTTAAGTATAAGTCTTAAACGTGGTTTTGACCTATTTTCCATTCTTGTTTTTTTGTTTTTTTTTTTTGTATTTTATCACAAACGTGTTCCTCGGACAGTTTTACAGTAGATTCAACGAAAACCTCAGGGTAATATCCGTAGTAACAGTTCATTAGGGCGAATCTGCGTTTGTTTACTAGTAGTCTATCCCTTTTGCTCAAGTGACAGTTCACGTCAAGTAAGAGGGGTATAGACTGCTTGTTTACAAATGCAGATTTGCCCTATTGAACTGTTACTACGGATATGCTCTTTTCTATTTAAATAATTCATTATTTTTAGAATCAAGAGTAACCTTTTCAACGGGCTAAAACACGTTTTTTAAACATTTTCCAAAGTTGGGCGTGGTTTTAAAATTAAGAGTTTTTTTTGTGTATTTTTGCGACTGAAAAATGTTGGCGTATTAGATGACACCAAGGAAAGCTAATTTTTCACAAAATTTGCACTTCCAGAGACTGTATTTCATTATGCAGCAATCCAATCAGCAAAGTTAAAAAGGATTATTGAAGAAAATGTTCTCAGTTCTCCGAAAATATTTTTGCATGGGTTCATTTCCTTCATGAATTATGTTTAAACAAAGCAAAAATTGAATATTTTTCGAAAAATTTCACCCAAACATGTCTATTACTTGCAAACGACGTACATTATTGAAAAATGTATAAAGTTATTTTCGATTGCAAATATGATTTTGCGTCTAAAAATTATTTTTTTAAATCTAGTATTTTTTGCAATTTCAATTTTATTGATAAAAAGTCAATTAACCCTCTACAACCCAACCCCGCCTCTAGACGGGCTTCGATTTAAAAAATCGCCAAAAATCCATTTTTCAACCAATTTTTGATCTTCAAAAAGCATTGGAAAGAAGAACTTTTAAAATTTTGGAAAATTTTAGGGTTGGAAGTTTGACTTGTTTTATGTGACTTTGCCAATGTTTTTAAAAATGTTATTTTTTTAGGGGTCAACTTTGGCTGTGTTTTTTACTAACATTTCCTATATTTTAAGTAAAAATAAGTATGCAGTATTTTTTCTAGTGCCCCAGACTATGCCTCTACGCATTTATTTACAATTTAAATGATAATGGTTCCATTTTATAGCAGAAAATGTGAAAAACATGCAAAAAATTGAAAAAGTTACTGTAAAAACATGAAAAAATTAGATAGGCAAAATGTAATGATAGGAGGTGATAGGGTAGGCCAAATACTACTAAAAACAAACATAAACTAAACAAGATAAATGCAAATTAAAATACTAAAAATGAAACAAGAAAAACATAAAACAAGAGAAGTAAAGTTTTTCGTAGAACAAAAGTTGCTCAAAATTACCTCCTGAACACGGGAAAAATAAAAATTTTCGAAAAAAAAAATTGGGCAGTAGAGGGTTAAATAAATTATTAGGTCGACTCTTCTTGTTTGGAGCACTCAGTAATGAATTATTCATGAGCAATCCTGAGTAATCTTGTAGGGTTCCACAAACCCTACAAACAGAATAGCTGGAGTTTACTGAAGTGATGAGCTGCCAGCACGCCTCGAATTGATCATTTGCATCCTACGGTAAATTTTTAACCAAATAAAAAAATACAAAATTAAAATTCTTAAAAAAAATCATTGCGAAATTTTAAAAACTTCTCGTATTTTTCATAACTGTTTGAATGGACTACTTTGAATATAAATTATAAGTGGTCTAAATTTCTTACAAATAAGAAAAACCAAAACTAGATGACAAAGTTTTCCAGATTTTTTTTTACTTTTGCTAATTTGCAAATAAATTTTTTTCTGTTAAATGGTGAATAGGTTATCCAACTATTCAATAAAAAAACAGTGAAGCAGTAATTTTCCTGCAACTATTTGATTGCAAAAACAGTTCAATTTGAAAGTAAGTGAAATTCTAATAACCTGATATTCAAATTCTTTGTATTATTGCCTTTGTCCTCAGAGTCGAGGGGCAAAAACATCAATATTTGCATCCGTTTCCTTAAAGAAAAATATCTAATATGCCCCTCGACTCTGAGGACAAAGACAATAATACAAAGAATTTGAATATCAGGTTATTAGAATTTCACTTACTTTCAAATTGAACTGTTTTTGCAATCAAATAGTTGCAGGAAAATTACTGCTTCACTGTTTTTTTTATTGAATAGTTTGGACATATTTTTTGTCATCTGATTATTTGACGCATTATTGAGAGGAAGGGATAAAGATAGTAAGTATTGTTGAAAAAAGTTATAACAACCTTGTTCCACACCAGCAGCAGCTGTGGCGTAATTTACACATCATCTAATGATCTAATCGCTCGTCTGCCTTCAACGTAGGTGTTCGCAGCTCTCTTCTTCTTTTAGTACATGAATCAGCTGACAGCTCCTCCATAACTCCACATTAGCGTGGCTCACGGATATATAAAAAAGACAAAAGTGTTCAATTCCAAACGCCTCGACCGGATTTTTGTAGCAATATGGCCCCAGAACATAGCCTGAAACTTTGAGCGCATTTGGTTAAGGTTTAGTACTTCCACCATTGACCTGAAGTTAGTATGGAACTTTTAAAGATTTACTATGGGAAATTTTCACTTTTAACCTCTTCTTAGATAAAGTTTCCCAAAACCCAATCAAATTTTCTTATTCTCAAGTTTCTTATAGGTTTTGATCCGGGAACAACTTTGTAGAACATCATAAGCGCTAGGAATTGATCCTGAAAAGATACAGGATATTTTTTGGAGCTAGGAATTTTTTTAAAGTGCTCTAAAAATTTGCCTGTATCTTTCCGGGATTAATTCCTAGCGCTTTGTGATGTTCTAAAGTTGTTCAGATCGAAACCTATAAGAAACCACTACTTTGAGAAAAATTCATAGGGCATAGGAAAATATACTCGAAAAGAGTTAAAAGTTGAAAATAAATAAATTAAATTTATTGAAATTTCTTTATAACTTCAGGTCAATGGTGGAAGTTCTAAACCTTAACCAAATGCGCTCAAAATTTCAGGCTATGTTTTGGGGCCATATTGCTACAAAATTCCGGTTGAGGTGTTCGAAATTGAACACTTTTGTCTTTTTCATATATCCGTGAGCCACGCTACTCCACATCCCCCCCTTTACGAGAATCAGAACCACACTATCAGCCAAAGTTCATCTGCCGCGGCTCTTTGACGTGACGCGTGGCGCCAACTTCAAAGACTTGTGGCTGGTTGGCTGCATCCAACGATCCATTCCATCACCCCAACGCACACACGATGCTCTTCTACTTTTGCTGCTGCATTCGTTCGTTCATTGCCCATTTACACACTTATTATTCGCGTTGCGTGCATGCATGCCGTTGCACTTTACTCCGCGATCATGACGCAGCAGACTGCTGGAGTCGTAACTTGAGCGGTTGTATCAGCAGATTTTCACTTGTTCTATTTGTAGCATTCGACGCTTTTGAAAGTACCTTCTAGAAGTGCAGTGGGTGCATCTCCCCCTCTGGGTACGCAACTTGTATGCACGTTTTAATGAATTTGATAAAATCTGCAAGTTTAATGGCATAATCCGTTCTCGTGAGTGGTGCGTGATTTTGCACACCCTTCGTCGTGCACAATTTATGAGCGACGTAAACAAATGCTATTAAACATTAATAGATGCAAAAAGAGCCCCCCTTTCAATCGAGAAGCTTTCATTTTGGGGTCAATTAGCCGTGGCTTTGCTTTAATTGCACCTGGTACCCCATATAGAGTGGTGGTGGTGGTACAGTGAAACCGAACTATGGTGGCAAGTGGGCGCGACCGTCTTCGCGGGCTCAAGCTGCTCTGGCTGGAAGGATGTAAAACGTAGCCCACGGATCAGACATTTGCATTAAAATGCAGCTCAAGGAGGCGTCAAGTACCGGTTTATGTGTAGCAGCAGCAGGCACTTGGTTCAAACACTTTTGAGCCATTCTTTTTTTTAAGTCGTTGAAGTTGTTGCAATATGCAGGTTGGCTGGGCCTTTTCACGATTCGCGGAGCAGCCCTAGAGGCAGGTTGTCACGTTTTGTAGGTTCCTTGTGGGTATCGAAAAAAGACTCGAATTATATTGACACAGGTTCAGGTAATAGGGATGGAATATATGGGTCCATACTTTAGACTATTTATAAACTCAATCCTCAAAATAAGCAAAAAATAGAAATATAGAGTTGAAAGTGGTAAGGATCAGTAACGGAGTTCATCTTGGCAATGATGGTTACATGCAAGTACTCTAGATTTCATACTTATAAATTATTACAACAGTAACTTAAACCAAGTCTGATCTTTTCCAATACCCACCTTACTGTCTCTTGTACGTAACAATGTTCGCAGTTCAAGTCTTCAGACTGCCATTTCTCAAAGATAAATGAAACACGATCGTGAGAAATTAAACCCTTCCACCACCGCTCATGTCACGTTCTCACAATGAAAAATTAGCTAATTACTTCCTTCGGCATACCGGTTGGCGTCGTGTTCGCCATCCATCTCCGGTTCCAGGTGCCAACGTCACCGACGGAGGCATGAAAAATAGTCCAAAACCCGCTCCGGACGAACCCGGTGGCCATCGGAAAGCCATTAAATCACGCTTTCATCTCCGATCCGTGCCGTGGTCTGCTCTGCCCAAGCGATGATGGGCGCGGAAATATGTTTCCACGTGTTTTGCCACACCCACCCGGTAGATCGGCGGCGGCCAACCAGCTGGTCAACCGGCCAAGACAAATGACCGGGCTGGGAGTTTCCAGTCGTCGAAAAGTTGAAAGTAGCTGCCGGCTGACCGGGAAACACGGGTAGCTGGAGATTGGAAAACAGATCGCCAGGAAAAAGTTTTTTCCCTCATTTCTGGTAACGATAACACATTGCTTCGTTCCTGTTCGGGTGTCCGCGTTGGAAGAAGTTCAGGAAACACAACTTCTTCTACACATGAAGATAAAGTGCACTAGAGTAAATTTAATTAAATTACACATTTATCCAGACAGGGGAGATGTGTAACCACACTGCAGTGCTTTTGCTCTGCTATAAAGTGCATGTAAGTGCATTCCCACCCCAGGGCGCCAAACGACGACGGCACTGACCGGTTGATATCGACTGGGCTAAAAATAAAGCTGGATCGAACTGGATGGAAATCGCTCGGATTGGAGAGGGGCAAACAGAAAATGGGAGGATGCTGATCGAATAAAAAGATGGAGCGGCGAATGAATCGCAGGATGTATTCTAATTTGGACAAACAGGGAGCCGAGATTGGAATGTTTGTGGTCCGGCGGTAATGGACTGCAATATTTCACTTTAGGATTTGTTTTGTGATTTGTATACACTAATATTGAATTAAGATTATTAAATTAAAAAGTTCTCAAATCATAATAAGTTCGACTTTATTTACTTTAAATCGGAAAAAAAGTTACCTCAACCTAGCTGTTAACCCTCTACTGCCCAAATTTTAATTTCGAAAATATTTATTTTTGAGCAACTTTTGTTCTATGAAAAACTTTACTTCTCTTGTTTTATGTTTTTCGTGTTTCATTTTTAGTATTTAAATTTGCATTTATCTTGTTAAGTTTATGTTTGTTTTTGGTAGTATTTGGCCTATTCTACCACCTAATATAATTACATTTTGCCTATCTAATTTTTTCACGTTTTTACCGTCACTTTTTCAATTTTTTTTGCATATTTTTCACATTTTCTGCTATAGAATGGCACCATCATCATTTAAATTGCAAAAAAATGCGTAGAGGCATAGTCTGGGACACTACAAAAATTACTGCATACTTCTTTTTACTGAAAATACAGGAAATGTTAGTAAAAACACAGCCAAAGTTGACCCCTAAAAAAATGACATTTTTAAAAACATTGGCAAAGTCACATAAAACAAGTAAAATATCCAATACATAAATTTTCTAAAATTTTAAGAGTTCTTCTTTCCAATGCTTTTTAAAGATCAAAAATCGGTTGGAAAGTTGATTTTTGGCGATTTTTTAGATCGAAGCCCGTCTAAAGGCGGGGTTAGGTTGTAGAGGGTTAACTGTGACAAAGTAGAAATTTGAGGTCAAAAGGTATTTTATCTAAAATAGGACGCATCGATGGTGTGTACCATGTTCTGAAAAAAATCAATTTAAAACAATTTAAATAGCTTCAAACCCTCTGCCATTTCCTGATATTCAACGAAAAAAAAAAAATCGAGAGACATGTCATTTTTTGGGAAATTAAATGTTTGATTATAATTTGTAAATGACCCAGAGAGGTAATATTAATGTATAGAAGGTTTTTTTTATCTTCAATAAACGTGTTTTTTAACATTGCAGGGTTGTAAACAAGGGGTTTGCTTGCACCTATCATGAGTTATTATGGCTTTACAAAAAGTTTTTAGATAAAGAGATTATTTCAGTTTTGACAGTTCTCTTTGTTTTACTAAAAATGTTTTTTTCAAAATACAATTTTAACACACAAAACAATCGAGGTGTGCAAAAACACACATTTTATTTTTTTCCTTTTTTTCCAAAAACAACAAACATAAAGCAAACAAACTTGGGAAACAAGGTCAAAACCAGTGTTGGTATTATCGCGCTCTCGCGAGAAAATTTTCTCTCTCTCGAGTTCTCGCCGCGAGTCTCGAGCTGCCGAGAGAAACTCACCGATTGTCCGTGCTCTCCTCCGCTCGCGAACGGGCTTTCTCGCGAGCCAGAATTGCCCGTTCGCGAGAAGTTGAACGTGTTAGAAACGAACAAAAAACAACACAGCGATTGAAGTTACACCTCTATACCATCGCCTGGTTCGTATTCATAAGCCTGATGAACAAATTGCTAGCTTAATTGTTAGCCAATTGGGACGAACGGCTAGCATGAGGCGCTCGCGAGCGCTCGCGGCGAGAGCGAGAACGCGAACGAAAATTCGAGAGCGAGCTAGAAGAAAAAAGTTCTACAAGTTCTCTCCCTCGTTCGCGAGCGAGAAATGCTTTCCTTCTTCTCGCTAGAATTCCAACAATGTTTTGACTCAAAACATTTGGGCAGGCCAAAGTTGAGCAATTATTGGAAAGTCTTTAGCAAGTATTGGTGAATTCATTTAACCAATTTGATTCAAATGATCAGAAAATTTGATCTAAATTTTGGTTGTTTACTTTAAAATTGTATAAATAGGGGAATTAAATCGGATGAACATAAATGTTTAGATACAGTCTCTAAAAGGCGTTTTTACCTGAAATTGAGTGATAAATAGCTAAGTAGGAAGTGAACAACCGTGGTGTAGGGGTAAGCGTGATTGCCTCTCACCCAGTCGGCCTGGGTTCGATCCCAGACGGTCCCGGTGGCATTTTTCGAGACGAGATTTGTCTGATCACGCCTTCCGTCGGAAGGGAAGTAAATGTTGGCCCCGGACTAACCTAAAGGTTAGGTCGTTAGCTCAGTCCAGGTGTAGGAGTCGTCTCCCTGGGTCCTGTCTCGGTGGAGTCGCTGGTAGACAGTTGGACTAACAATCCAAAGGTCGTCAGTTGGAATCCCGGGGAGGATGGAGAAGCTATGGTGTAAAAAGAGGTTTGTAATTGCCTCAACAATCAAGCCTTCGGACACATAGTTTTGAGTAGGAATCTCGTTATCGAGAACGCCAAGGCAATGCTGTAGAGCGAATAATTTGATTTTTGATTTTTTAAGGAAGTGAACAAGCAAGTTTTACAAAATATGATCTAAAAAGAAAAAAAAACAGCAATCTGGAAATAAAAACCAAAAGATGCGTAATTCATTACAAAAATTTTGGTACCATAAGATGAAATTTTCAAGTTATCTCAGTTGTAGTGAAAAAAGACGATTTTTTCCCCGTTTTCGTCATTTTCCCATTTCTGCGCGTGGCGCGTCAAAAGCCCAGTTTTTATTTTCAAAAAATCGTATCTCAGAGTATTGAAAACATAACTTTACCATTTTTTGATAAGTTATGTGAAATTTTCCGAGGAATCCGATAAAAATATTTTCAGACATAGGCTCTTTGGTCTCGATACCTTCAAAACAGCATTTTAAGTTTTCATACGACCTTTTCATATGTTAAGCTAGATTTTTGAAACTTCTTACTATTTTTCCCAAATAGACAAACTAATCACCTTTCTTTTGCGTCTAGGACAGCTGAAATCGGATGAAATGGCGCGGAGATATGATTTTTTGAAAAAAGTGGGTTTTGAGAAAATTGACATTTTTCGGATCACCCTAACACGGCGTAGGTCACCCTAATGGCTAAACAAAAAAATACGGGTCTAATTATTTCGGCCAAGGATCCCCCAGAAAAATTTTGATCCCGATCGGAGAACTTTTTTTTTTGAATCATGGTGTTTTCGTGGGGAATTGCTGCTATTATACTAAGTCACATTTTTTGCTCTACAAAGAAATCATTTTTACAACCTATCAAAAATCTTTCTGTGAATTGCGGATTGATTGTTTGTTTGTAGTA
Source organism: Culex quinquefasciatus (assembly GCF_015732765.1). Classification (NCBI taxonomy): domain Eukaryota; kingdom Metazoa; phylum Arthropoda; class Insecta; order Diptera; family Culicidae; genus Culex; species Culex quinquefasciatus. Next base: position 64,421,978 of record NC_051862.1, read on the forward strand.
AAAGTTTTTTTTAATGCTAAGACTTAAAAAAATCAGCTGTTAAAATAACAAAAGAACTATTAAACGTATTCTTTTGGGAATGGCTAAGAGTAGAGTAACATTGAATTACACTTGAAGACAGGTAATTTTTCTGCATACATTGTTAGATTTAACCCTCTACAACCCAACCCTGCCTTTAGACAGGCTTCGATCTGAAAAATCGCCAAAAAGCAATTTTTCAACCAATTTTTGATCTTTAAAAAGCATTGGAAAGAAGAACTCTGAAAATTTAAGAAAATTTAAAGTTTGGAAGTGTGACTTGTTGTATGTGACCTCGCCAATGTTTTTAAAAATGTATTTTTTTAGGGGTAAACTTTGGCTATTTTTTTACTACTATTTCCTATATTTTAAGTAATAAGAAGTAATATGCAGTAAATTTGTGGTGTCCCAGACTATGCCTCTACGCATTTTTTACAGTTTAAATGATAATTGTGCCATTCTATAGCAGAAAATGTGAAAAACAAGCAAAAAATTGAAAAAGTGGCTGTAAAATAAACAAATAAAAATACTAAAAATAAAACAAGAAAAACATGAAACAAGAGAAGTGAAGTTTTTCGTAGAACAAAAGTTGCTCTAAATGACCTACTGAACACGGAAAAAATAAAAATTTTCGAAAAAAAATTGGGCAGTAGAGGGTTAATAGTACCTTTTTTCACTGTGTATGAATGAAGGCTAGACTGTTGTATTGCATACCGGAAGATGTATTACACGCTAAGAAATAAAAAGAATGTCTTCAACAATATTCAACAATTTTTTTTGAGAATCTGAGATCTCCCGATTTGCGTGCTAAAGACAGTATCGCGCGAGGTCAGGGAAAAGGGTGTGCTCCGGACTAGTAAAGTATCGTATTACAACCGTGCCGCGTAGTCTACACCATCTTACCAGGCAGCACATTCACTTTTAACTTGATCCTTGGGTCGGATGCAAAGTGAGGCTGCAGGGCAGGTCGCTCAAATTACCTTGAGAACACACTCTGCGGAGGCTACTCCGGGGCTCTGGTGGAGGTGCAAAAGGAAAAACATAGAAGTACACGACGCGGTATGGAACGTGCTACTCAGCAGAGTGTATCAAGTACCCTAGAGCAGTGGCAACAGTAGTCGTCGCTTGAAGAAGTAAGAGTGTGCTCTTGAGGAGGGCGAGAGTGCAGGGCAAAAAAGCAGCGCAGTAATCACATTATTCAAATTCCACGGTCATGTTTAAATCGACAGCAATCACTTTGCCCTGTTTGGAAGGATGGCAAGCCGGGCCGCTACTTTGCGGTAAAGTGGTTAATTGAAACAATAAAGTGTGCTTATGCCGGTGGAGTGACGCGCACTCGGCTTCAGAAAGTTGGAATTTGTAACGACGATGGTGGTGCTTCTGGAGAAAATATGTTTATTTAGTGGAATTCTAAGCTTGTAAACGATGTTCTTCAATCAAGTTTCTTTCTTCTTTACGTAGTTTGTCAGAAGTCTTACTTTCGGGTGTACTTTGCCAGACAAAGCGGAACTCTTCGAAACTGGCAAAATCTCCGCGACAGTCGATTTGTCATGGGAAATTTTGCCCAGCTGAGACCATTTTGGGCGGGGGACCTTATTTTGGCAACTAGTATATCGGCCAAAAAGAACAAAGGGGCGCCATCAATCATGTCCAATCAGTCCCCCCTCCGGGGGGCGTACGGGATGCTAATGGCTAGTTGTCGAACAACCTCAACAACAACGGCTAGTTCCACGGGGTGTTGAAATTTCATTAAGTCCGACAGGGACGAGATAGGGATCTCACCGACTGCCGCCAGGTAATTATTCGATTGGTCTCTTTACGATATCCTTGAACTTCTTGGCCAGATTCTTGCGCGGAGATCTTGGAGATCGTTCTGGACGACCGATGGTGAACTAGTGCAACCGGTCTCGACGACCACGGCTAGAACCTACATTACAAAAGTTTATATCGACGTGACGACGCCGGTACCTCACCTGTGGAGTTGTCAAACGGCTGGAATGTAAAATTAATGGCTTTCAAGTTCTACCAGCCCAGTGTAACAAGCGAGGCTCAGCGAAAATAAAGGTGTTCAAGCTGACGAAAGCTCGGATTTGTAATTTAATATTCTTTAATTGCTAGCGCAATCAAAATTAACGACTGTTGCGAGTTGATTAAAGGCCAATTTAAATGCACTCGCGTCAAACGTGTGTGTGTGTGCTTTTTTCCGCAAATAACTATACTTAACTCGAAAATATTGCGTTGCTCAAACCGTCAATCTTAGATTGTCATCGCAGAAAACGCATTAAAGTTGTAAAATCATCTCGAGAGTTGTAACCGTGAGAGAGAGAGAGCAGGGGGAAAAGTGCACTTTTCCACTCGGTCACTTTTATTGCACCAGCACGACGTCGAGCTGGGGAAAACTTTATGGCAAAGGAAGCGTATATCTCGAATCGAAGATCTACATCTTAATCTAAATAATTTATAATCACCACTCACACTGCCCGGGGGCGTCACGAAATGAATGGGTGCAACCAGATATTAACTTGTTTAAACTGAGAAGAAATGGAATGTTTCACTTATTTTCATTTTGTAAAACCTAACAAAAATAGATGAAACATTTTATTATGACTATAATTTGTATTATTCTTGTTACTGTATTACTACACATTGGGTTTTGATCCTGATTTTTTTTTTAAGATTTTGGCAGCCAATTATCATTTCTAAAATAGCCAAACCATAGAAAAGTTCGTTGAGAAATTGACAATGTCCCTTATTTGGACCTAGTTCCCTTTTTTATAACATCTTAGGCTATTTCCTCAAAAATTTTGAACGAAAAAAAAGTTACATGACCTCAAAATTTACTTTTTAAACATAAAATTTGAAAAATCTCATAGAAGTTGAGTGTACTTTTCTTTCATATATTTTTTTCTGAAAACTCGTCAATTTTTACAAGTTTGTCCTTGACCACTTTTTGCAACGGCTTCGAGATCTTCTTGATGGAAAATTAAGTAAAGCTTTGAGTTGTTGAAAAAAGATCATGACACCAGATTTAGTAGACACGAAATGATGGGTCTAATTGGAGCCCATAGGAAATCTGACAGAGAATAAAATAGCCGACATTTTTTAAGAGGTATGAGCATTTTCTAGGTTTTTATCATGAGGATTTTGTTAAATAGACATAATCAAGGTAATTTTGGTTTTTTGTTTATTTATTTGCGTTTAAAGACCACTGTATTCAAGAATCAGGTATTTTTTCAATTTGGGTCTAAAATAGGCCCAAAATAGGGACATTTGCCAAAGTAATCAGACCAGTTGGAATAAAATAAATGATGATCTTTTTATGAGATAATTTATAGCTAATATCACTTAATCGTGAGTACACTGTAAAAAAATCAGATCATACAATCGCGAACAAGCGTTTATGATATTCGGAACCACAAACAAAGCGTTTTTTTTTTAAACGAAATTTCATGAGCACTTGTTCACGATTTTGGAAACTGATTTTTCTCCGTGTAGAAACAGTTTTTGTGACTGATGGAATATTCCTTCACATACGGGAAGAACACATTTTCAAAACGTTTATCTTTGCCCTCCATTTTCTGGATCTGGAGTCTGTTCAGGTGCTGCTGATGGAGTCGATTCCTCTGTAGTTGTTGTAACCGGTACCACTGTAGTGGATGCAGCGGATGCTTCAGTAGTAGATGAAACTGGTGCCGCTGTAGTCGTTGTAACCGGGGCAGCTGTGTTGGTTTGAGTTGGAGTTTCTGTAGTACTTGAAACCGGTGTTCCTGTAGAAGGTTCAACTGGATCCACCGGTGTGGTTGAAGCAGGAGCTTCTGTAGTTGTAAGAACCGGCGTAGCTGTAGCGGATGTTTCAGGGACTGCTGAAGAAGTTGGTGTCGGTGCCGCTGTAGTGGTTGCTGGAGGCTGCGTGGTTGGTGGAGTCGGTAGTGTTGGAAGAGGACAATCGTAGAACACGGAAACGGGGGCATTCCAGTTGCTAAATCCGATGTACTTTGGTAGAACTCCAGTATCGGTGTGCTGCAAGAATGGTAGCACCTCTCCATCATTGCTTAATGTCACCAAATGGTCATTCACGATTGACAGGGTGAACACGAAAGGCTTGTTGGGCGAAAGAATTCCACCACTGAGTTGGTTCACAAGGATCACGTTATTGCTATATTTGCTCGGACTGGATCGAACGTACTGTCTAACAGCGTTTCGAGTGTTTTTCCATCCAGAAAGAACTGCAAGAAAAACGTTGTGCTGAAATGCAAGTGATATGCTGATATGATAACCATACCAATCTCATCCATTAGAGTGTTCTGATAGGGTTCTACCACCGGAGCTAGCCTAATCACACCATCGTTGCTCCCCATGACACCCAGCCGAATCGTACGGATCTTCAATCCAGCCACCTCAACGTCCAAGACGTTCTGGAATTCATCCAGTGCGAAATACGGATTCGGATTCTTGTACGACGGTCCAGTGATGGTGTGCTGCTTGCATCCTAAGATTGCTATTGGATGAAGTATTCAAGAATTACGTAACGAAACCAAACTATCGAAATTAAAGTTACCATCAAAGTCGTTTTGGGCGCTCGCCAGCAGAGCGGAAGCGGTTAGAAGAATTGCTGTGGACCACATTTTCACTTGCAAGATGTCGCCTGTACTGATGAAGGCAGCGTTCGGTGACCATTTATAAGGTCCAGTAGCAGAAAGATAAGGGTTTGATGCAGCTTTGACCCCATTTTGCGAAAATATAGTTCACACTTGAATTAAGTTTTGCTGAGCTGGAGATATCTTCTGCAAAGCTATACGGAGACAGTCCTACTGGAGTGTTGCAAAAGGGCCTAGTCGACTGATAAGAAAGGTAGGTGGATTTCCCTGGTGATTTTGGAGTTAGAAACTTCCTGTTTGTAAAAACGAACCTGGGACAAATGACCTGATTATTGTTGTGAACGTTGTTGTGTAGTTTGAATTGGTAGTTTGGACTCAGATATTATTTAGTTTGGTATCGACAAACTCATAGAAGTTACATATTTGGTAGACTTCAAGCTAGTCTCTTAAGCAGTTTCTAGCCGAGCCAGCAAAACCCATTCCAGTGGAAATTGATTAGAAATGCATCGAGCCAAGGTATAATTTATGCCAGGGGTGCCCAACCTTTTGGCCCTGCGGGCCAGATCTGATTTTTCTGAAGCAGTGACGGGCCGGAACCAATGTTTGATAAAAAATTGAAAAAGTAAACATTTTTTTCATAAAATTATTCTTATAGGTTCTTTTCGTGTAATCAAATGAATAAACTAGTGTTGAAAATAAGAATCAAAACATTGAAAAATGTGTTTATTTCTTTTATTTTCATTTAGTTTTTTTTCATTTATTGTTATTGGTTTTGTAGATTGCTATTCAATACCTTGATATAATTAATTTAAAAATTAGTAAAAAAAAGGCAAAAACAATCAAATTTAACTGGTCGTTGCAAGTTTTTTTTTGAAAGCTTGATTGCCAACACAACCATGTATAAAAGAAATCAATAAGGCTTGACAAAAACTATCTCAACGAAATTTGGATCCAAGCGTAATGAAACAAAAAAAACAGTTTTTGCGTTGTTGTTCACCTTTATTGAAATATATATTTTATAAAACATTTTAAAAGATTTTAAACAAACAAATTTTAAAACGTGTAGAAAAATATATATTGAGTAGTTTTCATGTTTAGTTCATTGAACTTCTTTAAACTATCGACGTGTGTGTGTGTGTGTGTGGTCCAACTTCTTCAAACTATCGACGTTCATAAAAAATATACTGAAGAACGTGTCATATATTTTATGCTCCCAGATTTGTTGACTCATTTTGACATTTCAATATTTTAAAAATATTTGCAGCTATTTTTTCTTCGGTCTTAATAATTTGCTTTTAAAAAGCTTTTTTTTCAAACACGAGTTTATCACTGAAAAGATGTTCTGAAAAAAACGATATTTGAATTTTAAAATCAATTTTAATCAAGTTCCTAAAAAAAGAAAAACTTCAGTTTTATTTCACATTCTCACGAAATGGATAATTTTATTTTTTTAATCCATTTTTCAGTTAATTGATTAATTCTGAAGTCATCAATATAGAAATGATAAGAATTAAATTCAAACATGAAGAATGTTAGATTTTGAAACAAAAATCTTTGAAAATACAAAGGCAAAATCCAAATAATACGTTGAATTAGTAACATTTTATAGCAAAAAAAAAAAAAAATAAAAAACCAAAATTTTTCTCGTTAAATTTTTGCTTGCGTGAATATTTAATCTCATGCTTATTTTTTAATTTAAACACTCAGTTTATTTATTGAATATTTCATGAACAGTCCATGAACAGGGCCGGTCATAGAACATTTTTGAAAAGCCGTCGCGGGCCGGATGAAATGGCTTCACGGGCCGGATCCGGCCCGCGGGCCGGACGTTGGGCAGGCCTGATTTATGCTTTCCAAGTGCGTATGCGGTATTTTTTCGCAAACAGCTATAAATTATCAGCTTGCACAACTCTGGAACTGGGTCTCACTCGTTGCAAGTTAGTTCCAAGGTAACGAGTCAATTAATTAATGCAATAATTTTAATAACCCGTGTTTAGCGGGAAATTTTTCTCATCTCATCTTCATACGAGTGGAGGTGCCCAGCTTTGATGAAGATAGTTCCTCGGCTTAATTAAGGGATATGGAACGAGATAATAACTGCTTCTTCGCTTTACCTATGCAAGTTGAATGGCTTTGTGCCATTTTTGGGCTTATCAATCTTTTTTGCTTCTTGTGGCATGTTTGATCACGTTTGGACGTTTTTAATTGAATTTTAATTACTATAAAAACGGGATTTTTTTTTTAATTTCCTGAATTCGCACAAAATAAGAAATTTTCTTCTCTCTCCTAAACTTAATTTTTATCTTTATTTATAAATTTTAAGTGTTTTTCTGTTTTTGCTTTAAATATGCTTAATTGTCTCACTCTTGAAATGTTAGAAAAGAGTTAAGCTGGTTTTCCAGTCTGTGACTACAATCGACTAAGAGCATCTTCACCGTGTGGCGCCTACGACGACATGATAATTCGCACCCCATGACAGGCGGTTTCGCTGGTCACGCCTGAAGGTATCAATTACACTAATCGCTCCTTCCTCGGCGAGACATATATCATGCAAGGTAAGGGACAAATCGGGTTCAGTAGTAAAAGCCGTACAATGTATAAACGCAAAGACAACGAAATTTATTTCAACTTACAAATGCCATTATCCAAACTCATTCCATAACATCGTAGCTCGGGTGGCACTTCGTTGGATAGTTTGAACATAACATAACAAGAAGTGCAAATACTGAACAAATTTCCAGAGGACAAATCCAATAATTGATTACAAACCACCCATTTAATCGTGGAAAGCTCACCGCGGCGTGTCCACTCCAACCCAAAAACCAACTTGCACAGCAAACCACAGCCTGCAATCGCGACGTTGGTCCCAACCGGACTAATCCCTTTGCCTTGGTCAGCAAACCAGTTTACAGCTCGCCCAACCGATCAACCGAAATCCAATCGCCCAAAGCGATACTCTAGCTCCGAACCCAGGACGGAGCAGTGGAGAACTTATCGAATCACGCCGAATTAATATGCAATTATTTAATTAATTCTTCGGTGCTCTTGGGCTGCTGCGCGGTTTGGTGGCAGGTCCGCGCAAGGCTTGTTCACCGCAAGCCACAATGTGTCTCAATTTCGTCCCGCGTTCACGGAGTGGAAGCGAGCAACATAAAAGTCGTGATTGACCGCCCGAGATTTCGTGGCGAGCGGGTTCAAGTGCAGAACGTCAGCGTTGCAGATTGGAGGGGCTGGTCGCGGTTTTTGATTGGGGTCCCCGGGTTTTGAGCTCCGGGTCGCTGGGACCGGAGGTAATTGATTTATTTGGTCAGGACTTGAAGTTGTGACCTTAGTGGATTGGTATCGGAAGCCGGTGTGGGACGACGGTTGTTTATTTGTTTTGGGAATTGCTGCCTTGCCCTGGTTCTTTCAAGTGCATTATGTCGACTCGTGTATATTTTGTGTTGGGGTACCACCCTATTCGCCTCCAACGTCAAGCTGTCATCGCGACAGCATCAACATCCGCGTGTGTGATCGCCACTCACTGCACGCGCGCCGGCTGAAGCAGACTTGGTTATTTGAGTAGTTAGTTCTGTATAATTAGTTTAATAAAACTATATTCTTTGTTACGTGAAACATCGTCGTTTACTCACTCCCGGCATCGTAACAATTGGCGACGAGGATTGTGGCCGTTTCCTCGCGGAATTCGCCGCGATTCTCGCAAAAGAAACTTCCGCGCTCGGGTGAGGTTATGTTCGCCATGGAGGAGTCGCTGTTCGGAACAGATCCGATGGACGAGTGGACCATGCACCAGCTTCGTCAAATCCTGGATCAGCAACGAAACCTCATGGAGAAACTGAACGTTCCGCCGCTGCCCGTTGTCCAGCTGGTGGCACAAGAGGACGTTTCCGACACCTGTGCACAGGTGGATTTTTCCGGCGAGGGCTCGCGCGGGTCGAAAGCAGCGAAGGAGATCCGGCAACCACGAAAGCACGCGGCCGTGCTTCCAGCCGAGAAGAATCAAAATTCATCCATCTCAGTAATTATTCAGCCGGTTGCCACCAGGAACACACGCTGCCCCCATCGGAGACCATCTTCAACAAGATGGCGGAGCGCAGCAGCACCAAACTGTCAGCCATCGGTCCGCAGCAGCCACCAATCATCACCACAACACACACCCCGGATAACACATCAGCACCGGAGGATCAGCAGCAGTTGGTGAACAACACTGTCGGCACTCTCAGCGGCACAAGGCACACCGATGACATCTTGGTTGGTGATCAATCGAAGGTTTGTCATGCAGCAGTAGTCCGTCCTGGAAGATACATCACAACGGGTATCGTCAAGCATTTCTCGTGGGTATCGTCCGCCAAGCCTGGCACGCGATCCATCCCAGTGCTCTTCCGCCAGTTCAACAAGGACGTTCATCCAGGTCGACCTACCGTCAGGTCCGACCGCAGAGGTTCCAGGTCAACCGGACTCGCGGAGTGTTTTGCGCTCACAGGCCAGCGATCACTCAAAACAACAACAACGGGGGGAGAGGCCCTCCGGGCGACTTTCACAACATTTCAACGATCGTCGTTACTCATCAACCAGAACAACAAGCAGCACAACACCAGAGCAAGGACTTCCAACGCAGTTTATCGTAACATTTTGTTTATGCAAATGCAGTGAAATGAATCGTAAAGGAAAGTGCTCGCAATTAAACCAACAAAGCTGCACAGCAAATCATAACTTAAAATGAGGACACACTTAATCACTTAATCACTTTTTATGTGCTAATCAACTTTAAAAAAATCTTCCTGTATACTTTTATATATATATTTTTTTCGATCTGATCGTGCTATCTTGACACAGCTTGATAGTTGCTGCAAGTCGTCGTTGTAGGTGCATTTTGGGCCAAATTGAGTTAAGAACGCCATTTTGTGCAGCTCACATAGAACTCACAAGAAGTTTCAATCAAGTCGAGCTATCTTGACACACCATGAAAATTGCTGTAAATGCGCCAAAGGGATTTCAGGTCACAACGCGTTTGACATACGTACATGCCCGACTGTCGTAAATATTTGTAATTATAACTTGGGACTCCAGCAACCAAACTTCGGGACAATGCACAGAATGGTCAACCAAACAAAACATGTTTGGTATTGTTTACGTTGCGTGCTCTATTTTTTGTTTATTCAAAGTTAAACATTAAAATGCGTTTTTCTCGGAACGTCAAAAAGCAACGTACGACAAAATAGCACGAAAGCGACGAAGTGCGACAAATGGCCAAAGGGAATTTATTCAGAAACAGTTTGACACACGTACTTTCCCGACTACTGTAAACATTTTTAATTATAGCTCGGGACTCCGACAACCAAATTCAACCAAACTTCGGGACATAGCTCGGAATGGTCGTCGAAAAAAACATGTTTGTTGTTGTTTCCATTGCGTGCTCTATTTTGTGTCTATTCAAGATAATACGACAATGTCGATTTCTGAAAGTTGTCAATAATGTCGCTCACCCTGCTAATTTTAATCCAGGAAAAAATCAATTGCGAAAGAACAGCTCGTCTAGCGAAAAGATTCTCTGGGGTAGTGCACATTTTTAGTAGTAATTAACTAAAACGGACTTATAGGAAGTTTAATTTTTAATTCAGGACATTTCAAAACTTAAACATCTATCTACCACCTTCTGGAGCATCTGTCGCAGCAGGAGCATCTGTAACAGCAGGAGCATCGGTTACAGCAGGAGCATCTGTCACAGCAGGAGCATCGGTTACAGCAGGAGCATCTGTAACAGCAGGAGCATCGGTTACAGCAGGAGCATCTGTAACAGCAGGAGCATCGGTTACAGCAGGAGCATCTGTCACAGCAGGAGCATCGGTTACAGCAGGAGCATCTGTCACAGCAGGAGCATCGGTTACAGCAGGAGCATCTGTAACAGCAGGAGCATCGGTTACAGCAGGAGCATCTGTAACAGCAGGAGCATCGGTTACAGCAGGAGCATCTGTCACAGCAGGAGCATCGGTTACAGCAGGAGCATCTGTAACAGCAGGAGCATCGGTTACAGCAGGAGCATCTGTCACAGCAGGAGCATCGGTTACAGCAGGAGCATCTGTCACAGCAGGAGCATCGGTTACAGCAGGAGCATCTGTAACAGCAGGAGCATCGGTTACAGCAGGAGCATCTGTCACAGCAGGGCATCGGTTACAGCAGGAGCATCTGTAACAGCAGGAGCATCGGTTACAGCAGGAGCATCTGTAACAGCAGGAGCATCGGTTACAGCAGGAGCATCTGTAACAGCAGGAGCATCGGTTACAGCAGGAGCATCTGTAACAGCAGGAGCACCTGTAACGGCAGGAGCATCTGTCACAGCAGGAGCATCTGTAACAGCAGGAGCATCGGTTACAGCAGGAGCATCGGTTACAGCAGGAGCATCTGTAACAGCAGGAGCATCAGTTTGGGCTGGAGCCTGCGTTGGAGCAGGAGTCTGGGTTGGAGCAGGAGTTTGCGTAGGAGCTGGAGTCTGTGTTGGAGCAGGAGTTTGTGTTGGAGCAGGAGTCTGTGTTGGAGCTGGAGTCTGCGTTGGAGCAGGAGTCTGTGTTGGAGCAGGAGTTTGCGTTGGAGCTGGAGTCTGTGTTGGAGTAGGAGTTTGCGTTGTAGCTGGAGTCTGCGTTGTAGCTGGAGTCTGCGTTGTAGCTGGAGTTTGTGTCGTTGTAGGCGCCGGAGGTGGACAATCGTAAAACACGGAAACGGGGGCATTCCAATTGCTAAATCCGATGTACTTGGGCGTTACCCCCACATCGGTGTACTGCAGGAATGGCAACGATTCGCCATTTTTGCTGAGCGCCACCAGATGATCATTCACGATTGACAGGGTGAACACAAACGGCTTGTATGGCGAAAGAATTCCACCACTAAGCTGATTCGCCAGGATCACGGCTCTGGTATATCTGCTCGGACTGGATCGAACGTACTGCCGAACGGCGTTGCGAGTGTTTCCCCAGCCGGAAAGAACTGCAAGAAATTACGTTGTTCTGTAATGCAAGTGATTGAACTATGGTATTCAAACTATACCAATTTCATCCATAAGAGTATTTTGGTAGGGTTGTTCAACTGGGGATAGCCTAATGACACCATCGTTGCTTCCAATAACTGCTATCTTGATCGAACGAATCTTCAACCCAGCCACCTCAACCTGCTGTAGATCCTGAAACTGATCCAGGGCGTAATACGGGTTGGGACTGTTGTACGACGGTCGACTGATGGTGTACTGCTTGCATCCTTGGATGGCTGAAGAGTAAGGATATTCAGGAATCACGTATCGAAACTTGACAATCAAATTTGTAGTTACCATCAAAGTCGTTTTGGGCACTCGTCAGCAGAGCGGAAACGGTTAGAAGAATCACTGAAGACCACATTTTCACTCTCAACGGTCCATCAGAACTGATGCAAGCCACGTTAGGTGACCGTTTATAAGTTGCGATTGCAGAAAGATAAGAGCCAGGAAACTGCATTCAACAGGATTGTAGTTTGCGGAGAGATTTCTGGGATGTGGTATCCAGTTATTCCGAGAACGTTTCGCAGCAGTTTCATCTTGAACTAGTAGTGCATTGTAATGTAAGACAATTTGAAAGCCTGCAGATAATGGATGCAAAGACAGTCCTACTGACACATTAGCGAGATGTACTGATAATGGAGGCACGTGGCTTGTACCTGATGGTAGTGCAATATACATTCTAGAATTAAGTACTTCCTGCTATAAAAGATAAAACTGGGTCAAATGACCTGAAATTCACAAAACAATTTCTCTAGAGTCTTCAAGATTGGAAGGATTCGGATGTGATCGACTTCCGGATCAAGATTTATTTGTCTCTTGAAGTTTGTATGGCAGCAACAAATTCAATCAGCTTTGAGGATCCCCAAAATAAAGCCAATTTCCACCAAGTTGCCATACAAATCACATACATGCAGGCTATTAGCTACCCGCTTGTTCTAGCCAACTCATTCAAGACTCTTCAAGCTACTTTACTCAATGAAACGCAACTGCACTCGCAGCGTACTTCCTATATGTGTGCGCACTCTTAGCAGAGGGACTTCACGCTAATCCCTTTCAAGTGGTTATTCAATGAATGTCATCAACGTCAACACGCCCCGCTACTGCTGCGGTCGTCAGTACTTTGTTATGGTATCAACTGACATGTGAGTACACGTTAGGTTAAACTTACGCACAACGCGATAAAAGAACGTGGCCAATTGTGGCTCTTCCGGCCCGCGTCAACTGGATTAGACGCGCTTGGTTGAACTCTAATCCCGTTTAGCTGAGCTATCCATGAAGTGACGGTTGGCTATGATACCCCGTAATTCTTGATGCAGCTGCAGATTGCAAGCCGTTGAAAGTGATACTTTTATGGCGCTACGGCTGCCGCCACCACAAAAGTGCACCAACTTGGGTTAAACTATTTAGTATTTACTAATTGACGTCAATTAGGGCCCTATCATGGAGTGTGTAGTATGCACTTGTCTCGAGGCTCAGTAAGTCTACCTCAGGTGAAGCAGCGCGCGTATCTAAGTCATGTTAAGAGTTGGTCGTTGGCCACCGGCGCGGCAGCAAAGCTGTTCGAAGACTAGAGTCGGTAGAGCACCGACGGTAATGGAGCCAAATAACACACCTTTGACAGACTAATTGTGTCTCAGGGGGGTGGCTGCCCCTTGGGACGGGGCAGTAGTGTGGTGAGTGGTGTTGGATGCGCATAAATTAAACGCATTGATTACACCTTTGTGGTTGTTGAAGTAATTTATCAAATCGCGACTCACTGCGGTGGTTAGTGGTGGACACTTTGGAATAGATGACGAGCAGTGTTGCAAGTTTTTTTTTGGATACTGTCATCATTTTAGTAAGAGTCCATTGCGTGTATAAAGTGGATTGACTAAAATGATAAATATCATTTGTTTAATTCCATTTAGAAAAAGTTCGCATTTTCACACGATGAAAAAAAACGACAAAATTTGAAAAGGGCAGCCCTGAAGTAGTGTCTTTAGAACGCACGTTCTCGAATGAGCATTCAATCTCTGATCCTACTGAGTCCCCGTGGGAATTAAGGAAGGCCTTCAATTTATACAAGATAGTTGAACAAATAACAAGTGGTTTTTTAATGTTTTGTTTAAAAGAAAAACAGTAATTATTTCTAAACTGTTGAGGTATTAGAATGATTGTTGGTCATTGTATTCAATCCCCATACTTGCCGTATTTGTGTGTTCAACTTACGAGAATGGATTGCATCGTTGCTTGTGAATATGACTTACCTGAAAGAGAAGAAAAGAAATTATTAAGGTGGGAAATAGTTTGAACATATTAATTTTATTATCATTTTAAAATATGCAGACTATTATTGAAAAAAAAATACAATGTTAAATTTAATTCAAGAAACATAAATTGAAATCATGCTCTTAATATCCTTTAAAAAACCTTTGAATTTAAAAAAAATAACAAGATATTTTACAGTTTTTGTATCCGGGACATATTTTTTAAACTGTTATTTCTGCTTAAATATAATAAAAATATTCTTTCAAAATTTCGAAAAAAAACTGTCGATGCAATATCAAATTTGCAATCAAAAATTACCTCAATTTTTTTTATAAAGTGAACCTTTTTTAAGTTAAAGCCTTTAGAACGTGAAATTTTTAAAAAATATTCAGTTTTGGCAATGTGAAATACTTCATAAAGGAAAACGCACACTCAAAAAAAAAAAAAAACATGCTTGAAAAACTGTGAAAATTCTCCTGCAATTTATTTAATTTTTGACTTTGTTAATCTGACTGCAGGTTGCTGAAATACATCCTCCCAAACTTAAAATTTTGTAAAAAATGATTTTGATCAGTGTCTCCAAATTGACCCTCATTTTTAATATATTTTAGATAGAAATTGTGTGGTATGGTTTTCAATGATTAAAAAAAATAAAAACTGGACAGGTGTATAATGCATTTTATCAAAACACTTTTTTCACAAAAATGTTGAAACCTTGGCTCGTAATTTCAGTTTTCATGCTTTTTTTTTATTTTTTTGTCCCCCCCCCGACTTTGGTCAGAGTTGAAGGACATAATGTTCAAAAAATATTTGCAACGGCCTTAGATTATTAAAATCACGAGTACCCCTTGAAAGGACGAAAACAGTTATTTAAAAAAATTTCTATAAATTGAAAACAGTGCACTTTAGAGTCTTTTCGATAGCAAATTTGATGTTGCATCTAAAAAAATTTTTTTTTTAAATGATTTGTTTGACTATATTTTCTGTTTTTTTCCAAAAATCTCTACTTTTTTAGTCCCCTATAATTTATATAAAAAAAAAATAAAAGCGTATTTTGGGAATTAAATTTGTTGTGATAAAAAGTCAAATGAAAAATATGGATTTTTCCGTGAATCTGTTTTTTTAAGTCATATTTTGGAAACAAGTATTTTTAATAGTGTTTTTAAAGTAGTTTCGTAGCAAATTCATATTATGGATTGCAGGGTGAATTTGATAGTCATATTTGGATTTAAAGTGTTTGAATTTTATTTTTAAGTCACATTATGAAAAAACAACATTTTTATACAACCCGGAAATGCCTTCCGTTTTCTGATTCGAACTCATTTTCTGACCCATTCTTCGGCTCCTTTTCAAAAAAATCCCAAGTTTTTTTCAGCGTTTTGGCTGTAGTGGCAAAATAAAAGAAGAAACCCCCCAATGTTATTACATATTTGGAAAGATAATTGATTTTCCTACAAAGAAATATCATGCAGAATGAATCATATAGTACCTGTGCTTCCCCTGAAACAAAAATGTAGCGTGACGGGACAACATCGTAAAACTGGACTTTCAAAAGGCACACTACAAAAATCGCTACAGATTTGTCAGTTTGATTTTTAAAAACTTTTGCTCTTCTACACATTATCACAAATTAAAAAACGAATCTTTTGCTCCTTGAACTGAAAGCATTGGTTGAAATTTGAGTTTTTGCCAGCCATTTCTTTTCGTGACGGGACAACGAAAGGAGCAGATTTATGAAAAAAACTCCTCTCCGGTTCAATGGCTTGCAGACCATATTTGGTTAATATTCTTGGCTTTTAAGGTAAGAAAACGCATTTAAAGCACATTGTAACTATTGAATCATAATAAAAATGATTCTTTTCATATTAAAAATCACATTGAAAGTTGAAAAATGTGACATTTTGGTGTAGCTTCGCTAAGAATCGGTCTTCTATGCTATTTATCAACATTTTCCTTATTATAATTAACACCTTTTTTAAACTAAAAAAACATATCAGTCGGTATGATGTTATAGCGTATCAATTTGGACTCTTCATTTTGCGCAAAAAAAAAAAACAAACCCAATAAAGTCACCCCGGTTTACGATACATTTTTTGAAAACACACATGCCTGAAAATTTGTTTGTCTTCATTGTATGGAAAAACTAATGATGCAGAATGGTGTCATCCAAATAAAAAATACAAAATTAAAAATCTCGAAAAAAAATTGCGAAATTCAAAAAAATAACTCATGTTAAAATAAGACCTATTATTGAAATTGCTCTAAAATCCAGTCTTTCATCAAGTTTCTGTATTGGAAATAACACCGGTTGCAAAACTCAAAGTAAAATCTACGATAGCCTTTTAACAACTTGATCAATACCACGGTACCCATTCGATAGACTCCGCAACAATATACCAGTAATAACCATCTGTCTGATTACCGTCATCCCAGACAATGCAATCTCTGAACTGGAAGCCGGGCTGCCTAATCTGACACGTCACGAAACGGTGCCCACCCCCTTCTCGTTATTAGACGATCATTTTCTAAGTAACTATACCATGCAAAACAGAAGTTTGTCCAAGATCCAAGAAGTGACCCTTTCAGAACCAGAGTATTGTTCATTTGTGTACAAGGAATCAGAAATATCTTCTTCCTTTTATTGATATGGTCCAGATGCTGTATTCATGATCATCAAAAAAACATTTAATATATTTTCTTTGTAAAAATAAATGTCGGATCCCAAAGGGTTCGATCAAGTCACCACTCCAAACGCAAGTCGAAAAGGTGTGAACAAGTTGCTTACAACATCGCGCGCTAGTACGGATTTATGATCACCAAAGCTCGCCGCCATCCAGTGATCCAGCGAAACCTCACAGATCTACTTAAGAGACCACCGGAGGCGAAAAATCTGCTACGAGCTTTTCTTCCACGTTTGATCCCAGAACTCAAAAATGGCTGAATGAAATGCTTTGAAATCATCGGGTCTCCTAAATTGATCAATTTTGAACATGTAGAAAGGTTCCATGCAGAGATTTGAGCATTCTTTCTATTTGAAACCTGTTGTTGAAATTGGAAAAATTGAGCTAGTTTTTGGTTGAAATTGGAGTAAAATGTAGGTGTCTACAAATCGGTTCATTTTTTCTTATGCATGTATAGTAGCGTGGTTCACGTTTCTATGAAAAAGACAAAAGTTGTTATTTTGTCTTGCATCAACCGGAATTTCGTTCTTTTATGTCCCCAGAAGCACTCCTGAAAATTTGAGCCCATTTGGTAAGGTCTAGGAGCTCCAGTTTTAATTTGAAATTTATTTGGGATTTTGATTTATTTTCCATGGGAAACTATCTTTTTTTACATTGTATTAGGATTTTTTTTATAAATCGATGAAATTACTTGATTCTTATAGTAGGAGATAGGTTTTGAACTGGGGAACAACTTTGTAGAACATACCAAAATGCTAGGAAGTGACCCTTTAAAGATACAGATACTTTTAGATGGTGGCTGGCCCCTTCAAAAGCCACCATCTAAAAGTACCTGTATCTTTAAAGGGTCACTTCCTAGCATGTTGGTATGTTCTACAAAGTTGTTCCCAGTTCAAACCTATCTCCTACTATAAGAATCAAGTCATTTCATCGATTTATACAAAAAATCCTAATACAATGTAAAAGATAGTTTCCATGGAAAATAAATCAAAATCCCAAATAAATTTCAAATTAAAACTGGAGCTCTAGACCTTACCAAATGGGCTCAAATTTTCAGGAGTGCTTCTGGGGACATAAAAGAACGAAATTCCGGTTGATGCAAGACAAAATAACAACTTTTGTCTTTTTCATAGAAACGTGAACCACGCTAATGTATAGGCTTTTTAGAATCGTCAGAATCTTACGAAGGAACAGACGTAATAAAAATTTTGATTCATTCAACCGCGTTGCTGAAAAAGCTGCTCAAACGAAGGAATTTTTCATTTTTTCATACATTGACTCCACCATTTGAGAACCACTGTTTGTTGTTGATTTCCTCTGTCAACGGGTGGCGTCGCGACGCAGTAACCATGGATGCATCACATTTGTTTTACTTCTCGTGTGTTTACGTTCAGATTGTTTTTTTTCCAAAGTGGTTCGAATTCTTTTAGGTATTGTATCCGATTTTGTCCCCGACCTTCGAAAATGCTGGTCAATACGCCGTAAGTTTGGCCTTAGCACACAGTCCCCTGCTGCACGCAGGCCCCCGCTTGGGATCAAACTCCGTAACTTGGCACGGAAGAAGTTTGACACAAACCGTAGTGGACACTCACCAGATCTCAACCGCGAAATCTCAGGATGATTCATTCCTTCCCGCAACAGGACGCGCCTGACCACCCGGAGCACGAAAACACCCAGTAAGCAAGCAGATCAACGAAAGGCACCAACGAGCTTGGGACTCGCAAATCCATCACCAACACGTGACCGAAGCTGGGTTGGCGCTTCAAGTGCGCTGACTTCAACCTCATCCTGGAGCACAACCTAGCGTCCAGCAGAGGACTGTGTGCTGAAGCCAGTATCAGCATACGGGGGAAACGTTTTGCCAGGAGATACATTGTTTGCTTACGGACGGTTGTTGGTTGGTCACGCTGGCCACCAACGAGGAGTGCACCTCTGTCGATTAGCAGGTGACCAAGTGCCGAGTGGGTACTTGAACCTCAAACCAGCACTCCACTCCATTCCAAGTCGGTGAGATATCATCTACCGCCAGGAGGTGATACAAGATGGGGATTAGGATTCTGCGTGTCTTTTTTAGGCGAACTCTAAATGGAGCCTAACATTTCAAAAGGGCACAAAACTTTTGTAAACAATAGTGTATCCCTTTCACTCAAATGACAGTTTGCATAAGGTGTGAGAGGGATACACTCTTGTTTACAAAAGTTTTGTGCCCTAATGAAATGGCAAGCACGAAATCTAGAACAATAGAGGCTTCAAAATACTTCAAATCTTGGATAATTGGGCTATTTTCGGACGCTACAGAATTGTAACAGAATCTAGGAGCAATTTTATTACGTTTTACGATTTGGCTTGATAGAACATCGAAACATTTTTTTATAATTATTGCCATATTCATATCTAAACGAATGTTCAAATCTATACATTATATCCAAGACAAATTTTGGGTAGATCCGGTCCCATTGGGTTCTCCGGTGGAACCCGGAATACGGCCACAGATGATGTTATTCGTGGAACACGTTTTATCGTTCAATAAGAGTACATTTTACTCGCGATCATTTTTGGACCGATCTTGCAATTCCGGATCCAGATTCAAGTTTCCAAGGGAAACTCGGAATATTACGATATATGAAATTATTCCTAGAGCATCATTTGCAGCCTTGCAATGTGATTATCCAAGTTCGGATTTTTTTGAATCAAACTCATTCATAATAACGTCATCTGTGGTGACATTGGGTCTGGGGGTGAGATTGGGTCATACAAAAAAGCTGAAATATGTATGATCCAATCTCACCCCCAGAGCCTCTGTCACCACTGATGAATGTACTCGAGATCATCCTTGGAACGCTCTGGGTCGCTGGCAAAAAACAATATTTGGCAAAAATTTGGATTTTTTTCTGGAACGAGAACTTTTTTAAAAAAAATCTAGAAATCTTGTCTCGAAAAATGCCACCGGGACCGTCTGGCATCGAACCCAGTCCAACTGGAGTTAGAGGCAACCACGCTTACCACTACACCCTTGACTACACCACCAGGACTCGTACAAACAACACTAAACCAAGCCTGGAGTCGTTGGTTTTGTTTTTGTTTTTGTTTTTGTTTTTGTTTTTGTTTTTGTTTTTGTTTTTGTTTTTGTTTTTGTTTTTGTTTTTGTTTTTGTTTTTGTTTTTGTTTTTGTTTTTGTTTTTGTTTTTGTTTTTGTTTTTGTTTTTGTTTTTGTTTTTGTTTTTGTTTTTGTTTTTGTTTTTGTTTTTGTTTTTGTTTTGTTTTTGTTTTTGTTTTTGTTTTTGTTTTTGTTTTTGTTTTTGTTTTTGTTTTGTTTTTGTTTTGTTTTTGTTTTTGTTTTTGTTTTTGTTTTTGTTTTTGTTTTGTTTTTGTTTTTGTTTTTGTTTTTGTTTTTGTTTTTGTTTTTGTTTTTGTTTTTGTTTTTGTTTTTGTTTTTGTTTTTGTTTTTGTTTTTGTTTTTGTTTTTGTTTTTGTTTTTGTTTTTGTTTTTGTTTTTGTTTTTGTTTTGTTTTTGTTTTTGTTTTTGTTTTTGTTTTGTTTTTGTTTTTGTTTTTGTTTTTGTTTTTGTTTTTGTTTTTGTTTTTGTTTTTGTTTTTGTTTTTGTTTTTGTTTTTGTTTTTGTTTTTGTTTTTGTTTTTGTTTTTGTTTTTGTTTTTGTTTTTGTTTTTGTTTTTGTTTTTGTTTTTGTTTTGTTTTTGTTTTTGTTTTTGTTTTTGTTTTTGTTTTTGTTTTTGTTTTTGTTTTTGTTTTGTTTTTGTTTTTGTTTTTGTTTTTGTTTTTGTTTTTGTTTTTGTTTTTGTTTTTGTTTTTGTTTTTGTTTTTGTTTTTGTTTTTGTTTTTGTTTTTGTTTTTGTTTTTGTTTTTGTTTTTGTTTTTGTTTTTGTTTTTGTTTTTGATACGGTGGTCGCAGCAATAGGCGGCAAAAATGCAAGAAAGGATATGAAAATTTGCTTGAAATCTGTCTTCATGCATCTTTTGCGATATAGGGGTATGACAATTTTGTATGTTACCGAAAATTATCGACATTACCGACGGCTGTCTGATTGCATTGAACAAAAAACTTCTTGAAAGGAGGATCGAACCAACAATTTCTTGATTGGTAATACAACACGTTACTACCGATCCATGAAGCGCTTGATAAAATTAAATGGACTGATCACAAATATATTCTTCTCTATGAAAAGTTGATCGTATGGTGAGAACTGCAGGTCACTGATACATGCACTGTAAATGAAAATCGCACTTTGCTGAGTTCGTTTTCACACCTCCCCATACTGAATACTACACCCAAAGGAAAAATATATATCAAAATCTGCAACAGTGGAGTTGCTGCAGAAAATTATACATTTTATAACAGTTTCTGCAGCAAGCCCATATATCAATTTTACCCATGTGTAAACATGTCAGCGTCAACATGTGTGCGTCCCCGAGCAACACTTTAGAGAGAAGAACATTTTGGTGCTCTGTCTCTCGAAATTCATCAAGCGTCCATGGCGCGCTGGTAGCGTGTCGGATTAACATTCAAGAAGTTGATGGTTCGTTCCAAGATAGCAATTTTTTTATCAGGTTTATGAATGCGAACGACACGATGGTAAAGAGGTGTAACTTCAATAGTTATGTTGTTTTTTTCTTCGTTGCCAACTCGTTTTACTTCTCGTGAGCGGACAATTCTTTTTCGTGAGCTAGCCCGTTCGAGAGCGGGAGAGAGAACGGGAAATCGGCTAGTTGCTTTCGCCAGCTCGGGACTCACGGCGAGAACTGGAGAGATGATATTTTTCTCGCAAGGGAGCTAGAATTCCATTACTGCAATCATGCGACCGCCGTTTGGGTGTACTTGTTATACGAGCTTGTCGCAAAATCTGTTATAAAAGGTAACATTTTTTGTAGCAAATCCACTTTGACAGATTTTGATTCATTTTTTTCCTGTGAGTGTAGGTGATTTTTTTTCGAAAATGAACCCATGACAATTCAGTTCTCGGAAATCTCTGGGTTTATCCTTTGTGTCCGTTTACAGTCCCTTTATACTACCAGATAGTGTTATTTATTCTCTCGGATGGCGTTGATTTACTGCGGGTGAAGCATTGTTGAAGAATACTTTTTGCTTCTTCATATCTGAGTTTTCAAGTTTTCGAGTTCCACCTTTTACTTACTACAAGCACAATGCAAAATAATATTGATGAAATTTTCATGAATGATACAAATTTAGTTATCAAAGATTTTTGAAAGTATTCTGAATTTCAAAGCGTATTATAGAAATTTCATGTTGTTGGAAATAATATTTGAAATTATTGGTCTCTCAGAAAAGCAATGTAAATACTACCGTCGCATGGTTCCTCTCATTTCTTTTTTGCACGCTGGAAAAGCATTACGGCCTCTAACACACGGAATTTTTGGATACCACATTCGGATTCATATTTTGTTGAGTAGTCAAATTGGTTTACGAATGCCTCCAATACAGAACACTTATAATTCGATAGAAAAAAAAACTATGTACCTGCAAATTTACATGAAAAATATACTTTTGGTTTTACCATTATATCACGCTATTTTTTATGCTGGATTTCATATTTGTTACGATATTCCCTTGTCAATCGACTAACCTATTGAATAACTGAGATATGTTACATGAATGCATAACCTCTCCGCTTATCATTCATATATATAATTTACTGATTTTGTCAAAATTTAGTTTTAGATTCAAAAATGAAATCATTTGGAAATACAAATAAAGCCTTCACTCAAACCATCATAACAACAGATTGTCAAAGGAAACAGTTTGGTCGATGCATAATAAATCGGCACTGGCAATACTGCCAGTTCTGCTGATCGCAAAGGGTGGTTGGTGTCCAGCGCATTTGGATCCGTCAAACATTGGCCAAACTGTTTCCCTTGACAATCTGTAATCACCACGTGTGATGTGCCATGTGCCCGCAAGTTGTTTTCAGGTAGGCTATGATTTAGGAAAAAATGCGTCTTGCTAAATGAGCGTCCTGCTGTTGCGTACTGGAATATTTTCAAAGTCATCAGAGTAGCAATGGAATTTCCGCTCCCTAGCAGTGGTTCCCAAAAGAGTGAAAATCATCAAGTTCCCCGCTCCGGTGGTCTCTTAAGTTTGCAAATCTGCAGCTTTCATCGTATCCCGACTTCATGACTGTTCAAATTACAGAGCTCTGTGTTTCACCGCACGATTTATGTTTCAATCCCGATCACAATCGCGATCCTCGGCACTCGAAATAGAGCCGTTTTCTAGCGGAGTAATGGCGCGAGCCTTCCCCCCCACCAACCTTGTATTAGCAGCGTAAAACACTGTAACTAAACTTACGTTACGCCGAGCACGGCGCGTGAAATAATTTATCATTTTGATATTTATCCCTTTTTGAAGTGGAGCACGTGTAGCTGAGGCAACTTTTAACATTTCCAATTATGCAACGAAGCCAATTATTTCCTGAAACAGCACGGTATTGTGTTATTTAAGTAGCAATTTGTAACTGATCCCATCGGAGACCCGAGGAAGAATAACCTGTCTCCCAGTCGTCAACTGTTTACACTTTTTTCGCAACTTCACGTTCTCCCACCTTTCCCACGTGGTCCATCTGTACACCACATATACACACTCCAAAACGAAACGGAGTGATTAATGGTGGCAGCCCCAGTCACGACAGATCGCGAAATAATTCAGCAACGCTGCGGAGAATCCCTCCAAAACATTACTTTGCCAACTCGGTGTCGTGTCATTGTGACAGCTGTGAGTGTTGTCATTTTTCCTCATTTTTTTTTTCTCTCACTCCCGGTTGGAAGGGTTGTGTTGTTCTGTCTGATTGCTGTACTTGATGGGGTATATTTGCCTTCAATTCAAACTTTAAAAACCATTGAATTGTAGTGTTTGTGGGAAAGGGAGGGCTCAAAAAAAAAAAAAAAAAAAAATACCTGACGAATTCATCATTTTCTGATGTAAGATTACACAGTTTTTTGTCACAAAACAAAAACCATTTCCTGATGAATATTACCATAAATTTTTTCTGTGATCCAGAAAAAAAAAAACTAGACAGGATAAATGCAATTCAAAATAGAGCAATTCTCTACGAAATTGGCCGATTATGACCATTTTAATTTTTTGTATTTTTTTATTTGGCTTAAACTCTGTGGGGCCCTTCCCTATGACCAAAGAAGCTATTTTGTGTCATTGGTTCACCCCTACAAGTCTCCATACAATTTTGGCAGCTGTCCATACAAAAATGGTACGTAAATATTTAAATAGCTGTAATTTTTGAGTGAATTTTCTGATCATTTTGGTGTCTTCGGCAAAGTTGTAGGTATTGTTGAGGACTATTGAGAAAAAAATAGGTGCACGGAAAAAAATTGCCGATCTATTTTTTTTTATAAGAACTCAATTTCCCAAAATACGTATTTTTTTATTTTAGAGATTTTTTGATATGTTGAGGGGACCAAAACCCGCGTCGTTTGAGTTTTTTTTTGGTAAAAATGGAAATATCATAGCAAAAAAAAATTGACCTATTTTTTTTTCTATATGTAAAATTGAATTTGCAATCGAAAAGTACTATAAAAATTATTTTGATAAAGGGCTCCGTTTTTAAGATGTAGCCACCGAAAGTTTAATTTTAACGAAATATTTGCAGTTTTTCGATTTTTAAAAATAGTGATCGACCATTTCTAAAAATATATTTTTAGAAAAATTCTGAAAACCTGCTAAGAAATTGTCTATGAGACGTTGAAGATTAGATCTGTGGTTGCTGAAAAACAGCGGCTTAAAGAAAAAGAAACATAAAAATTGAAGTTTTATAAGTCTCATCCAAACAACCCACCATTTTCTAATGTTGATATCTCAGCAACTAATGGTCCGATTTTCAATGTGAAATAGTAGTTTATGCAACAAGTTGCAAAAAGAGGATTTTTTCAGCACGAGTCGTACATTTATCCAACGAGGTTCACCGAGTTGGATAAATACGACGAGTGCTGAAAAAATCAAGTTTTGCAACGAGTTCCATACAACATTTTTTGCAATTTCGAAAAACACCCATTGAGTGAAATTTTAAGTAGAATTTTCATGTATTTTGTCAATAAATCGTTTAAATCAAAAAAATGTTGAAAAGTGTTACTATTCGAAACAAGTGCTGAAAAGTTCAACTTTTCAGCACCCATTTCGGTGCTGAAAAGTAGAACTTTTCAGCATTTATTTTGAAAAGTGTTGCTTTTCGATTTCGTTATTTTTGGTACAGAAAAGTAGGCTATTTCGTCGTTCAAGAATGACAGGAAAAGTAAGTAGTTTCACGACGGAATTGCAAAAACAATATTTTTTGAATCTAGACTAACATTTTAAAGGGCCAAACATTCAATATTACGTTTTTTCGATTTTTCCTAATCAAAATGAATTGCGTCAATGATAAATGAAGATGAGTTTCAGATTTTTTGGATAATTTTCAACTTTGAACATGTAAAATCTGTTTTTGTATTAGAAGTTTTAAAGGCTTTTTAAATAAGATCAAAAATATCTTCGGATTTCCAGACAGTTTTTGTAGAATAAATGTTATTTATAGTTGATGTAAATAGATATTTTATGATTACTTAAAAAGTTGTTTTATTGGCAACCAAAAATGACTTTTTAAGAAATTTTTCTAAAGAATTTTTAACAATATTCTAACTTTTTATGAACTTAACCTCCAATTTTAATGCATTTTAATCTAAAATTTGGCATGGTGGCTATTGAAGGCACATTTGAATTCATAATAAAAAAAATTCAAAGCATTTTTTTAGTATCAATGCAAAATTAGTTTATGGATGTTGTGCTACTTACTACATCACATTTCTAAGAAAATAGACAAGCGTTACTAGTTGAAAAATATTTGAAAATAAATTGAAATAAATTGAGTCACAGTTTGCTGTTAGACAAATACGACAAGTGCTGAAAAAAATATCAAATTTTGAAACGAGTTTACATACCTTTTGCGCAAATCTGCTTGAAATTTGAAATCAGCTGAGCTTAATTACGCAAATCTGAAAATCGTTTTTGAGTAGGATTTTTCGGTAAATCCTCTGTTTTCCCACTTAATTTAGTAATCCATGTGTTTGGTCAGCTCAAACCGCCAAACAGTGTCTAAATGTATTACCTTTCGATACAGGCTAGAAAAAATGAGCTTTTCAGCACTCAGATGAGAGCTGTAATGAACTTTCCAGCACTGTTAGTTTTGGTAATTATGAAAAAGTGAGTATTTTTTAAAACGGTTTTTATGCAAAAAGATGCTTTTTCGTAAATTTTACGAGAATTACCACATTGGATTGATACGACGAGTGCTGAAAAATCAAGTTTAGTAACTAGGGACCATCAATAAACCACAAAAACCTGCAAAATGATTTTTTTTTCAGCTGGAGTCGTACATTTATCCAGCGAGGTTGTTGGATAAATACGACGAGTGCTAAAAAAAATCATGTTCTGCTACGAGTTGCATACAATATTTATCGCAATTCCGAAAAACATCCATTGAATGGAATTTTAAGTGAAATTTCCATGTCAATTCACAGTTCAAATCAACACAATATTGAAAAGTATTACTTTTCGATTCAAGTGCTGAAAAGTTGAACGGCAATAAGATTCTAAAATGAAATGTTTTTATTTAATTGGACCTAATTTTAAAAAAGCTGTTTTAAAATAGTGCAATGACGCCAAATAATAACTAAACTAACTAAATATGTCTTTATTGAACTTTCTTATAATAATTACATTTCTTTTACATGCTAAGTGGTATGGCCTAATGCTCTTCATCTTTGTTGTATTTTTCGTTTTATTATTAACTGATAACATTTATTTTATTTACTTCAAATTGTTTTACATTATTGCATTTAATCGAATACATTTGGGTAAAAAAGAAAAAAAATCACTTTAACAACTAATCCTAACTTAAAACTAAAAAAATAAATTCATTGAAATATTCAAAATCATTAGAACGAGTAAACTACGAACTGTATTTTAAGATAAATCCTCCAAGCGTTCTTACTTGTTCCGCACGAGTTTTGCACCCACGCAGTGTTGTTGTCATCTCGATGAAAATGTTCAGAAGTTCTTGTGGAGAAAACAGGTCACTGCTGCCTTCATCCGTTGATGCTGGTTGGTTTTCCCTCGGTTGCTGACTGAAGCCTGGAGGTGTTGTATTCTCTGCAACTTTTTGCCGCTGATTCAACGGCAATGGCTGCAGATTTGGAACCACTCGAACAGATCCCGCTACAGGTGACGCCAAAGCAGGAAAATCCACGTCCGTGTATGCTGGTGGTGTTTTGCGACGATTTGGTTGGTGCCTCGTCGTCGCTTGCTGCCGAATTTTTACAAACTCAGCACGTTTTGGGCAGCTTCGATTCTTGGTCGAATGGTCGCCGCCGCAATTGAAGCATTTAGCTTCGATGTTCTCGTTGATTGTTTCGCATGCTTGAGTTTTATGCTCACCTCCGCAGGTTGCACAACGACTCTTGATGAAACAGTTCCTTCCACCATGTCCAAACTGCAAACAGTTCGAACACTGCGTCACGTCACGGTGCACTGGACGATAACGTTCCCAAGTCACGATGATGTTGAAAATTGCCCGAACTGCTTTCAGCTCAGACGGCGTTGTCGATCCTCTCTCGAGATGAACCAGGTACAGTTGATCACGATATTTGATGTCCTTGTTGTGTCTCGTCATCTTGAAGACTTCGATCACGTTCAACTTAAAAGTTTTGAGCTCTTCTTTCAGCACACTCACATCCATGTCGTACAGGCCACGGAGGACCTGTTTCATGGGGCGTTTACCTGGATCGTCATGGCTGTAGTATTCAATCTTGGTGTTGTTCAGAAAATCCCGAACGTAGTTGTAATCCTTTCTGGTAGGTAGCAGAATTTTGAGTCCATCAGCACACAAGCGAATGGAAGCTCGTAAAGCACCAGATTTGATAAATCCGGTCAGCCACTTTCGCACCGAATCCGATGACGATGTTTTCACAAAAATGGGTGGCAACTTTTCCCGTCGTTCAAATTCTTCCTTCTCGCTCACGTCCACAGGGAGAGTAGCGAACTGGTTTCCAGACGAATTTTGAGCGTCCTTGCTCAAACTGCCTGGCTTTGCAGGTAGCGCTTCGGCATTCTTTAGCTTCTTCAAATCTGCCGATCCTGCTGGTGAGGACCGCCTCTTTTTCTTGCCGTGAGGCATTTTTTGCACTTTTAAAGCACTTTTCAGGAGCTAATATCCAGGAGTACCTCACTGATCGGTGGTCCACAAGGGAGACGCCAAATAATAACAAATTAATGATAATAGTAGTTTATGCAACAAGTTGCAAAAAGAGGATTTTTTCAGCACGAGTCGTACATTTATCCAACGAGGTTCACCGAGTTGGATAAATACGTCGAGTGCTGAAAAAACCAAGTTTTGCAACGAGTTCCAAACAACTTTTTTTTTGCAATTCTGAAAAACACCCATTGAGTGAAATTATAAGTCAAAAATGTTGAAAAGTGTTACTTTTCGAAACAAATGCTGAAAAGTTCAACTTTTCAGCACCCATTTCAGTGCTGAAAAGTACAACTTTTCAGCATTTATTTTGAAAAGTGTTGCTATTCGATTCTTTTATTTTTGGTACAGAAAAGTAGGCTATTTCGTCGTGCCCGTGGGAGTCGCTCAACCTGCATTCCTGTCACACATGAGGTCTGCACAGCTGATTCCACGTAGATTTTTCCCGCCAGTAATGACAGGAAACGTTGACAAACGGAATATGTGCCAAAATCATAAATGGTTTTTAACATATGAAGGGAAATCATCGTGAACTGGAACTGCCGGTCGTTAGCCCGGGTAAAGTGGAAACGTTGAGATGATTGTTGTCCTCTGCTCTCATCTCGCAAAAAGCCATTCAGAGAACCACGTCCCATTCAACCGGCTCCGTGGCTTAATGGTTACGGCTTCTGTCTCCCAAGCAGAAGGTTCAGGGATCAAATCCCGGTCGGTACCTTTGAAATTTGGAATCAGGAATTTGAATATGAATAAAAACTAAAATGAATCAGGTGGGATGCGAACTCACACCTTTGGATTGGTGGTGGTCTGGGACGCTAAGCAGTCGGCCATCAGAAGGTTTACACTCTAGCAGTGAATTGATCCGTACACCCAAAGGAAAAATATATCTCAAAATCTGCAACAGTGGATTTGCTGCAGAAAATGTCATATTTTATAACATTTTTTGCAGCAAGCCCCTAGATCATTTTTGTCCGCGTGTAAACATTTCAGCGATCTGCAGTTCTCACCAACACATATAAAGCTGGCCCGTCCCCGAGCAACACTCCAAAGAGAAGCATATGTTGGTGCTCTTTCACTCACTTTTCATCAAGCGTCCATGGCGCGGTGGTAGCGTGTCGGATCAATAACCAAGAAGTTAGTGGTTCAATCCTCGTTCTGCTAAGGTTTTTTTTGGTGAAATACAACCAAAAAGCCGTCGGTAATGTCGATAATTGTCGGTAACGGGCAAAAATGTCATACCCCTATATCGCAAAAAATGCATGAGGACAGTTTTCATGCAGATTCTGATATACTTTCATGCCGCCATGCATCACAATCATGCGACCGCCAGTTGGGTGTAGTGTTGAAACATGTTATCTCTTCTTCTTATATTATTAAATACGCGCTGATCCCTGATTTGCCTGAGGGGATTGGAAGTCTAATATAGATCGAGTTTCCTTCAGATGCTTGCTTCTATGTTTAGGCGGGGCCGAACAATGCCCAGCGACCTCGGAATTGGACCGCAAGGAGCTCTGTCATTCTGAAATGGGTCGTTGGAAGCAGCGCGAGGGCTATCACCACCTAATACCCGGGACTGAGATAAGCTGTATCAGCATTCGGCATATGCACAATCTGATACAAATTATACTTTCCCATAATTTCGCTACCGGTTAGCGGGTATTGGATTGGACCACACACACACACACACACACACACACACAGAAAAGTAGGCTATTTCGTCGTTCAAGAATGACAGGAAAAGTAAGTAGTTTCACGACGGAATTTCAAAAATAATTTTAACATCAGCTGAGCCGGTTTAAATAAAAAATTTTACCTTTTAAATTTTTTGTTAGATTCTCAAAATCTCACTCCATGTATCCTCGCAGACAACCCCGTGTGCATTTTTCCAACCACACTTTCCTTCCCATGACCATCGCGATCGCGTCCACATTCGTGGGTCTCGATTTTGAATAACAAATTGAGTTGCATCGACGGAATGCTGGAACATGCCCGTGCTGCTACTGCCAGCAGCCTGCCTGCGTTTTATCGCTCTATTGACAGAGAGTCAATAACAATTTATGAAGACAGCTTTATATGCCAATTGTGTGTGCGTCCGTCTTTCGGTTGGCAACACTACTATGGTTATGGTGCGCTTTCAGAGCACAAATTTGCACGCAGTGTTGTGCGAGATTTAGAGCTGGTAGTACAATGTTTTGAAATTCAATAAAACAGATCATAAAATAAACGGCAAATGAAAAAGATCAAAGTTCGCACGAGGTTGGCCACAATGCTCGGATGTCGTTTATTGGCGCTCAAATTGGTAACCAAATGAACAACCGGGAGAGGTCTGCAAGTCAGACGTACACCCAGAACTGGGTATCGGCATACGAGAGGATAAAGATCACGATTCGGTAGTAAAATGGTACTGTGTGCGGACGGAGAGGATAAATCCCGAAATTACCGAGAGTACTTTACTCATGGTTCATCTTCAAAAAAAGTTCATCTATCAAAAAAAAAAAAGTACCGGTGCCGAGACTCGAACCCAAGTCCTTCGGCATATTGAACCGTGCCTTTGCCGTATGGGCCACCATGGTTCGGTAACTAAGTGGCGGTCATTTGTCCAATGAACGAATGAACACGCGAGAGGACTATACTCTCGCAAAATAGCACTTTCCTCACGTTTCTTTTCGTGAGGACTATCCCCTCGTTCTTTAACTTTGGGTGTATAGATTCGTTGGCGATACGATAACGTCATCCCCGCGACAACAGGAACCGATCGCCATTAATTTATCATATTTTACGGTCCGTTTGACCACTTCCTGGGCTCCACGTCGCCACCACCAGACACTGCTGATTATGTTCGTCAAGTTTTTGCGCGTTACTCCTTTTAAGGAGAGCCTCCAAAAAATACTCCATACAGAGATGATTCCCGACACGACCGTGACCAACTTCACCAGGAAGCAATCTACGCCGCGCGTTGCTCGAAATGGAATCTTAACAGCTTGTTATCGCATGACTCTCGCTTTTTACCGTGATTGAACTAATTTGACGATGGAGGTTTTAGATTAGCACCAATTAACGGTTTCCTTCTGTGGAGGCCGAGCGTTGGATGATCACACTTTGTTGGAGATGCCGACGGGCCATCTTGCGTGAGCGCCGCACTCAGATTTGCACGCTAGAATCTAGATTTTGCCCTCCCTGTGACAACTATTTAGGCAGAACGAAAGTGCGATGCATTTCCATTGCAGTTGCAACTTTCACTACGTTCGGACGCCGTTCTGGGTTGTGCAATATGGATTACTTGAAGCTGTTTGTATGGTAAGAGGTTGAGAGTCCTGTGGTTCCAGATCGTTACCGAAGATTCTTCCGTTTTAGGATCCTCGGATTCGCCAGTTCAGCGTACGGGATGCAGTTCAACTGCAGTACGATGCGGATGAAGTTCTGCGAGATCAACAACGTCATGATCACCGAGTATACGGACGTCTCTGAGTGGGAATTCCCGGATCACCATGATCTTGCCTTCGGTAGCTACCCACTTCCAGACGAGTCCACTATCGTTACCACCGTCACCAAAGAACTCGCCGAGAAGCTGACCAACGTGCAGTCCCTCGAAATCCAGAACGTTTCCCTGGTATCTTTCATCCTGTGGGAACACCTCATCAACCTGGACGCTTCCCACAACTACCTCTCCGAGCTCATCGTAGACCCAACCTCCATGTACAACCTCAAATCCCTCGTCCTGAAGCACAACCGTCTCCAGCAGATCGACTTCCTGAAAGGTCTCTTCAAACTGCGCGATCTAGACCTCAGCAACAACTACCTGGACAAGATCGACCTGTCCATCCTGGATCCCGCCAAGGAACTCGCCACCCTAAAACTCTCTCACAACCGAATCCGCATCATCACAACCGCCGCCGGTGACATGCTCCACCTGCCCCGCCTCACCTCCCTAGCCCTGGACCACAACCAGCTCACCATCCTGGACGCCAGCCAGTGGCAGTTCAACGTCCTGCAGGACCTGAACCTCTCCACCAACCGGCTGGTCTACATCAGCATGTGCGAGGTGCAGAATTCCTTCCCCCGACTGCAGACCGTCTACCTGGACGGGAACAACTGGGAATGCTCGTACCTGAACAGCACCCTCGCCCAGCTGCACCAGACCAACGTGAAGCCGATGAGCTTCGGCGCCCACAACTGTACGGAAGCCGTTGAGTCGATTTGCTGCTCGTAGGAAGTCCTCGTCAATCATCACGTTAAGCGCCAGATTTCCTTGGACAGGTAGCTAATATTTATTTGTCAACGCAAAATCCGCAATAAAAACAGACACACGAGGTATTCGAAGTTATTTTTTGTGTCTTCTTACCACACCTGATTAATCGCATTACTTAGTGTCACACGCAGAGTGAGGAAAGGTGGGTCCGGTGAGTGTGTGTGTGCGTTTTGCGGTTATGATTTTCAAACATGGACATTGGGAGGTGATCCGGATTGGAAGGATTTTGTGTGTGGTTGACCTTGTCGAAGATTTTTGCAAGAGTTTAAGGAATCATGCTATGCGATTTATTTTTTAAAGTTCCATTTCCAATGAGGTAGTGCCACTATTTGCAGTGCTGATTTCTATTAGAAAAAGAAAAACAAAACTACAGTCCAGACTCGATGATCCGAAACATAGATTATTAGAAGTTTCGATTATCTGAAGGTTTGTATGGGACTTCGGATAATCGAATAACGAACAAAAAATTTTGTTTATTTTTTTCAAGTTTTGAACATTAAATTCGAGTTCAGTGACCCTATTTTAGTCAAATTTGAATAGTTGATTGCCTATTAAATGATAAAATGCACTTTTTCAATATTTCGTCACCCATCTTGGATTTGAAATTTTTAAATCACTTTAGCGTATTTTAGGGGTCATACTTACATACAATCAAAAATAAGACAACGCAAAAAATTGTTTTTTCGTGATTCGATTATCCGAAGTGAAATTTTTCAGAGGCCTTCGGATAATCGAGTCTGAACTGTATTTGAAATCCAACACTATTCTAGGGGAGATGGGGGTAAGACGGCCACCCTAAGGGAGAAGTCTCATAAAATTTACACAACAGTTTATTTTGATCTCAAATTACGTACATATTGTTCTACTAGTAGTTCATTATAGAAATGACATAAATTAGTTGGTCTGAAAACCAATTTTCAATACTTTTCAGAAATTTTAAAAAAATTATTGAAATCGTATATATATGCAATACGCGGGGTAAGACGGCCAGCCATGTGGGTTAAGACAGTTAGTGCTATAAATTAACTTAATAACTTTGCTAAATCCACCCAAATACCTGCATGGTTGGTTGAACAGACTTTTCTGAACATCACAACTATTTTGGTAAAAAAAATCAAGTTTCAAATGTGAAGTTAAATGCTGTTTACAAATTTCATATTTTGGCTAAGTGAATTTCATATTATTGCGATATGAAACTGAGATTTTTTACTACAAAACAAGCACAATTTGATGCAAAATAATTAGTTAGTGTATTTCGATAACAATAAGTAAATCAAAATTATGTAAACAATATTAAATTAGCGATGTTTATGAAAAGTTTGGTAGGATTTCATACTATTCATGAGTTTTGTTATATCACAGTAAAGAATGTTGTCGAAACGGTAGTTAACAGCATTTTGATTAAAAATAGATAGTTTTATTGAAAATGCTTTTCCCTATCTACAAATATGTCTTAATAGTCAAAAATATAACCTGTACAGTCATCCCTCATATTCGGAACAGTTTACAGATCGGCCAATGTTCAAAAAATCATAGCAATTTGATAAATGAACTTAATGGTTCGCTTTTACCTTCATTTGAAAGCTTTTTTGCGATCTTCCGAATGCTGTATCGAACAACTGCAAAATTTAACTTTTATATCAAGTTTTTGAAGAAAAACTTTGACCCTTGAAATCCACTAATTCGAAACACTTTTTTCTTACGGATGTAAACAAACTTTGGTTCTCTCCATGAGTACATAATTTTTACAACATAATGACTTCACGCACTGAAACCAACGAAACTCAAGCTTAGTTATGTTTTATGAATGGTCTGATAACTTTTTTTTGTGAATAATCAGTTAAATTCAGGTGTTCCACAATTGTGGGAGGCACAATAACATCCCACAATTATGGAACAGGCAATTTGGAGGCAGAGTTTTGCTGCTCTGGATAAAATAGTCTTGAAATGAGGTTTTTTGTTCAAAAAGTACTACTTTTAGTAGTGTAATAGCAAGAGAATGTCCAATGGGGTCCTAAAAATAGTAGAGTCGACAGAAAAGCTGCATTTGCCATGTTATTTACAAATTACCACAAAAGTGTTCCGAATTTGTGGGTGTTCCGAATATGTGGGATGACTGTATCAAATAAAATTTACAAAATACAGGTAGCCGTCTTGCCCCCAAATAAATTATTTTTTTAAACATTTTTTGCAAATAGCTCATCGCATTTTTTAAACATTTCCGAGGGACATAAACTAGGGAAAACTTCAATTTAACGTGAACAAATATTTGAAGACAGGAAAACATATTGTTATCTAACAAAAATGCCTAAGTTGTAATTTATGAAAAAAACATCCAGTTTCAAGTTCAAAAATTATTTGTTTATTTTGAGCTATTTTTAATACTATTTCAAACAATATGTTTGGCAAAGGTTTTTTTTAAATGCATTATATGCATTATTTAGCATGAGGAACAGTATTGCTAAACATTTTAGTAATATTCATTAGTGTACTTATTAAAACAGTGGGGTGGCCGTCTAACCCCCCCTCTCCTCAAAAAAAAAAAAAAAATCAAACCATCCACATTAACGACCCCCGGGTCTTTTGTGGTCTCTATTGCAAGTTTCTGCTCGAACCTAGGAGTCTGAAGGCTTGAATGGAGAGAGCACCCAAACCTCTTTCTACTCCAAGGAACCTTCCACCCCAGTGTTTGAACTGACGACCTTTGGATTGCGAGTCTAACCGACGCCAGCGATTCCACCGGAGTAGGCTTGGTTTGGTGTGTTGTTTGTACTTATGGCATGGAGATGACTCCTACACCTGGAATGACTTAACGGCCTAACAACAACCAAGGCCGGGACCGACATTTTACTTCCTCATCCGATGGAAGGTTGGAGCAGATGGGAATCGAACCCAGAATCATCCGCTTACAAAGCGAACAGCGTAACCATTCGGCCACGCACCCCCCTCCCCTACATTTATCAAATAACAACCCGGGCAGGTGGGAATAACAGGGAGAATACCATTTCAATAACAAATCGGCAATCATCCCAAATCCTGTTATTGAAATCTTCTTGTCCCATACATACATGTAAATCGGCAAAAATGTCAGAAGTTGGAAGGATCATACACTTTTTTTAAATCTGTTTTCAGGGCACTAAAATATACATTTTCATCTATTAACAAAACAAATTTGAAGACATTTGGTTGTATCATTACCGAGATATAGCTATTTGAAGTTAGCAGTTTCAAAAAACGGGTGCCACGATATCTCAACACTGATTTGACCAAATCGGATCAAAATGTTGGTGAAGACTCGGTAAACCGGTTGTTTGTTCATGACGAAAGCCGATTTCCAAAATGTTTATTATAAAAAGAGATAAAAATATTTTTTTGATTCAAATAAAAAATCGTCAGTTTTTGATTTTTGTAATTTTTTAAAAAGCAAATTTTCAAAATCGGGCTTCGTCATGCACACGGAATATGTCTTGAAAGTGTTCACCCCAAATTTCTGACAAATTGGTCCATCCCATCTCGAGATATCGTGGCACCCGTAAATCAACTCGATGTTCAGAGAATAACGCTCACAAAGTTTGACAGTTTGCTTTGCGCATGGTAAAAATTCAAACTTAAATCTTCTCTTACTCCGTTTAATTATGAAAAATCTTCATGAAACATTCAGGAACGATTGAAAATCATCTTTATAGTGGATTTAATAAATGTTATCCAATATGAAATTTTGTGATTTTCTACATATATGTAACCCCTTAAGTAAAAACAAATTGTGTTATCATAACAAAGTTTGTCATTAATTGAAATTTTTCAATAAAATCTAATACCATTTAATTTGATTTCAATCATGTTTTGTTATCCGTTTGCTTTGATTTTTTGTTATTGGTTTGTTATTGCAAGATAAAACAATAACAGTTATTTTCAGTACGATTTCCCTGCAATTATCTGAGTTATTATAACAGCTAATCTGGGCATTTCAATAACGTGTAGAGATCTTGGTTTAACAGGTTTGGATCTTCTCGTGTTATCATGAGTTATTAAATCGTTGCAAAACTTGTTATTCTTGAGTTATTCCCACCTGCTCGGGAAAGAAAAGCCTTTGTGGAAGTTTTGGAAGCTCACCCATTAGCAAACTTCATTCATAATGCACACTACCGAGGTTTGTGGGCGTGATACATTTTATTACCCTGACAAAACGTGAAAAGGTGAAAATTACTATCGCACGTCGTCGAGTTCGTCGTAACAGCTTGCTAGTTCTGTACAACCAAACTTGGAGAAAAGTTGAAAAACAATAGTTTTCTTCGCTTCTTGCTACGGAGGGGTTGAAGGAAAATGTTGGTTAGTTCTTTCGGAAGCAGATTGTGGAAACTGATGATTTGCTGTCAAGATAGCTAATGTTATGTTTTGACAAGGAAGTTTAAATGATTTATGTCAATCTTTAAGACAAACAATTTAAAGGATTATGCAAAAGCTTGCATAAGATCACCAAAGTGTTTACCGACGATAATCGATTTGCGACAGCTATTAGCTTCAGTAACAGTTTTAAACTCACCGAGAAAAAAAACCATCTCAAGTCATTAGTTCCAAATCCTGCGAAAGCGTGACGACCGTTTCCGTCCAACCGCCGCCGTATGACAGATGGATGTCTGACCCGAGTGTGTGGTACGCTGTGTCTTATCTTCATCTGTGCACCTTTTATAGCCCAAAAAAACGGATAGATTTTACTTTCCTCGAGGGCAAAAACTATATCTCCACTAAACAGCACACGCTACTTCAAAAAGCCAGACCAGTTGTTGCGCTCTGTTGAAGTGGTTTTGTCGTTTTTTTTTTCTAGTCCACCTTTAACGTTCATTATCTGGGGCTAACCCCTCTGAGTCTGCTGCTGCTATGGATATGCTAATATTTACATAAAATGCAGTTTTATATGGTGTTTGCTACGGCATTGGCCAAAGGTAAACAACGCGAAAGCATTTGAACGCGTGTGACTACCACATTTTTTCACCTATTCTTTCGATGATGGCTTGTCAGTTACGCAGTTGTCATTGATCTTATCAAAGTTCAGTTGATGGGTGTAACGGGGACATTTGGCGAGAGTTTTTAGAAAACTTATTCTTATTCTAATAAAATTCTAAAATAACTATTAAATTAAATGAATTTCTTTGTAAATATGCAATGCAAAATCAACCGTAAGATTAAACTGAAGAAATATTTCGAAATGTGAAACCACAAATGTGACATGTTTTCCAAAATCTGGACACATTCTATCAAAACATCATCCAGCAACTAATAAACAACACACGCATTTACGCAAACCCCACACTACACAAGTTCGAAAATGTTCCCACAATAATAATAATACCGCTCATCAAAGTTCGTTTCCATCGCCAAAGTAAACATCCACCCAGTCCAAGTCGAACATTCACCGGGGCAAAGCAGCTGCTGCTGCGACTGGATCCCATAAGTGCTTACTTAGTGCTGCCGGAAAACCATCCCGAAAAAGTGTATAAAATTTTGCGATGAATCAGCGCTCTCTCTCGCTAGCCAAGTTATAAGTATATATACTAAAACCGTAACGGCGGTGGTCTAGTCCACGCGCGCGCGTATTGCATAAGACAAACTCATCAGGAAGCCCGGCCCGGAGAGTGTGGAATTTGCGGCAGGCAAGCCGACGTGGATTAAAGAGTTTGTTTCTACTTTTCCCATCCCGTCGTCAACTAGCAAGAAGAAGAAGAGGAGGGCTTCACCCTCGCGGTTTTTTTTTCTGATGGTTTTCTGGTGATTTGAAACAGTCAAATTAAGTGTAGTACGGTGTCATACATTTTCGTCAAAGAAACGAAAAAACACGACACAGTTTGATGAAAAAGAGAAAAAATAATATCAAATCAATATGACGACTAACACAGTTTTGGCAGTAATAAAATAAAATCATTACGATTAGAAATGGATTTAAGATTTGCAAAAAGATTTTTTTTTGTATTTTTAAGTGCATCATCAATAATTTTCAAAACACTCTTTTTTACAAAACCAACATATTTTAATTTATTTTGTTTTTTTTTATCTGCCAATGACTCCAAAATAGCTTCTTTTAAAAATAAAGAATGAATGAAGTGCTATTAAAATATTCAAAAAAGCTATGTAACAAATCCAAGAAAAAAAAATGTTCTGCTAATACTAAAAGCTTTTCAAAATATAAGTACCGTCAACTGGAATAAATCATGACTGATTCTGAATGGAGATAGTCTTTAATATAGGAATTTAGAGCATTTTACTTTAAAATGCATGTATTTGATATAAATATCAAAATATTGATCGACCAAATCGCTCACTGCTTGTGAACTAAACCGTGAAACGATTTGATTGTCACCGAGCGAGTAATAACCGATCATTGAACCGAAAATCAGGACTAGATATTTAATTTTCCGGGAATCGAGGATTGAATTCTGCAATTTCTTGGGATTACCCGGGATTTTAAGCTGTTTTGGTAATTTTTTTTATATGTTGACAAACATTCCAAAGAATTTCAATAATAATTTAGTATCAAAATTTCAATAACTTTGTGGAATGTTCTCCTTGTTTCAACAAGCTTTTTCAATATTTTTTTTAAGTTCTCACTGAATGATTTTTCTGAGTTAAATGAATCTGTCTGCGTTGTAGTTGTTCGTAGAAGACTTTAACTTGTTATTTGGTTATTCTTTTCCAAAACAAAAGTTTAAATATAAACAATTGGCGTTCCTAAACATTATGTCTATTCGAAACACAAATTTATCTGAAATTAAATTTGAAAATTACCTTGAAGAAGATAAGTCTACTTCTTCAGCTACCTTGGTTGTTTTGACATTGCTAATTTTTTGGAAATTTTTAGGTTCCTAAACTTGGTATTCGTATCATCAATTAAATATTTTGGTTTTTTACAAGTTTGATTTTACAACTGAGTAATTCTCTACCAAAGCCGGAAATAGATTGTATATGATTTTTTTTATTTTGCTCAAGCTTTGTCTGGGTCTTACCTATTACCAAAGAAGCTATTTTGTGTCATTGGTTCACTCATAAAAGTCTCCATACAATTTTGGCAGCTGTTTATACAAAAATAGTACGTAAATATTCGAAAATCTATAACTTTTCAATGCATTTTCTGATCAATTTGGTGTTTTCGGCAAAGTTGAAGGTATTGTTGAACCTGTTCAGAAAATAAATAGGCACACGAAAAAAATTGCAGCTTTTTTTATTTACTTCTTTTACAAAGACTCGATTTAATGAAAAGGGCTAAATATTCAATATTACGCCCTTTTGAAATGCTAGTCATGATTTTTTTCTGTATCTCAATAACCAGAGGTCCAATCTTCAATGTTTCTTGGACAATTTTGTAGAAAATTTTCTGTACTTCTCAAAAAAAAAAAAAAAATCTGAAATGGTCACTCATGGTCACTATTTTGTAAAATCGAAAAGCTGCTAATATTTCGTTGAAATCAAACTTTCGGTGGCTATTTCTTGTAAATGGAGCCGTGTATCAAAAAATCTGTGAAATACTTTGCGATTGCAAATTTAAACTCACAAAAAAGAAGTAAAAAATAATGCATGTATGAAACTTCCATTTTTCCAAAAATCACTATTATTTTCGAAAATCCTCAAAATGGGGACCCTAATTGGTTGCGGTTTTTGGTCCCCTAAACATATATAAAAATCTCTAAAATAAAAATAACGGATTTTAGGCAATCGAGTGTTTGTAAAAAAAACAGTTTAATGAAAAATCGGTAAATTTTTTTTTTCGTGTGCCTCTTTTTTCTAAAAAGTCAACATCAATATTTGCCGAAGACACTAAATTGATCAGAAAATTTCTTCAAAAGTTATAGATAGATTTTCGAATATTTACTTACGATTTTTTGTATTGACAGCTACCAAAATTGTATGGTGACTGGAATGGGTAAACCAATGACACAAAATCTGCCCATCATTGAAAAAACGGCTAATATCCACTTTTGGCAAAAACGAGATATTAGCACCAGGTGGTAGGGGATGTTCTAACGCACCTTCTGGAATTTGAATTTCACTGAAATAATGTTTAGACTTGGCTGCCGATGCGAAAAACCAAACGGCTAATATGCCACTCTTATGGGAAATTGCCTTGACGGAGATTTTGTGACAAACACTAAAACGCGCTTTTCTCGGAATACTTGATTTGGCATAATAGCCGAATTTTCAATTATGGGCAGAAATAGCTTCTTTAGTCATAGGGAAGATCCTGACAAAGTTTGAGCCAAAAAAAAAAATCCAAAAAAAAGGTCAAAATCAGGCGACTCGTAGAGAGTTGCTCACCTACTGAATTGGAAAATCAAAGAAGCATTGGTAGCATCGAACTCAAAAAATTGTTATTTATTTGATTTCTGAAAATGCAATCTAATTCTTCTTTTGTCGCTGATTGTATTTTTATTTTTTTACTTCAATATTTATAAGTATCAAAAATCTCGGGAGCCTCGACCAAATTTCCCGGGAATCGGGAGGCTAAAAAATAGTCAATTTCTCGGGAAATTTGTCCTGGAAATTTCCGTTCGTCACTGTTGGCGGCTAGACTGGCTGCGTAAATTTGACAGCCCTGCTCGCCTGCCGCAACCAGCTTGCTGCGATCGAGCGCAACCCTGCGAAACGTTTTTCGCGCGCAACGGCGCGACGTTGCCGCGACGAGCCACGAACGAAACACGAACGACGACCGATGACGACGACGACGACGACGA
Source organism: Culex quinquefasciatus (assembly GCF_015732765.1). Classification (NCBI taxonomy): domain Eukaryota; kingdom Metazoa; phylum Arthropoda; class Insecta; order Diptera; family Culicidae; genus Culex; species Culex quinquefasciatus. The sequence goes on from NC_051862.1 coordinate 64,462,779, forward strand.
GAGAAAAAACCGCCATTTTGCGGTACCAGTTCCTTTTCACCCTCGGAAGAGTTCACACGCTTTTAAGTTAAATAGTTAATTAAAGTAGTGTTTTAAGAAGTCCGAGTGTTTTCTTCATCACACCCACGGCCATCGGATCCAACATACAGTCCACCCTTGAACATTCCGCCTTTTTCCGTGGGGCCAACGTGCCGGCCCGAACATTGGTCCAATCGACCCGAATTTGGACATCCGGCGTGGATGTGGTGAAGAAGCCCGGTGAAAAGAAGGAGGCAAAGGCCTCGAGTGCAAAACGGACAGTTCCCGTGCAATCCAACTCCGGTGAGAGAGACGTAGCCGCGAGTGACAAGTGCGAGACGACACGGTCTCGATTCCCGAACATTCGCGATATTCCGACGGAGGCAACCGGCCTCATTTCCCGTCGCGAGTGTTCAAACAAAGTGAAAAAAGAACAAGTGTGAAGTTTAAGTGAAAAATGCCGCCGAAAGTTCAACGAACCCCGGCGAAGAAGCAGACGGAAGAAGATGAGTTGGACGGCCTGATCCACCTCCGGAACCAGGAGATGGACACCCTCGAGGAGCTCCAGACGGAACTCGCTGGTTGGGCACGAGCTGATCGCACGGCTTCGGATGTCCGCTCGCATCTAAAGAACCTGGAGCGGATCAACAATGACTTCGGTAACCTCCACCAGCGAATTGTCCTCCTGACGGACTCCAAGACTCGAGATCCACACGACGCAAAGAGGAAGGAGTTCAGGAAGCTGCACGATCAGGTCTCCAGAACTCTCGAGCGATGAGCGGATGACCTCGCACCCGCTGTCGCTGTAGGGCCATCCACGGCACTCCAACCAGCCAGGCCCCAACCGGTGATCATCTCGCAACCCCTGCCCAGAATCATCCCAAAGTTCGACGGCAAGTACGAGTCCTGGGACAGATTCAAGGTAATGTTTAAGGACGTCGTGGACAAGTCGAACGAACCGGCCAGGATCAAGCTCTACCACCTTGAACAAGCCTTGATCGGAGAAGCTGCAGGTTCCATCGACGAAAAGACCATCCAGGATGGCAATTACGAGCGAGCCTGGGAACTGCTGGAAGAGCGGTTCGAAGACAAGCGGCGGATGGTCGATCTCCACATCGGCGGTCTGCTGGGAGTGCAGAAGTTGGAAGAGGAGAGCCACGCGGACTTGAGATCCCTGCTGGACAACTTCACTGGACACGTCGAGAACCTCAAGTTCCTGGGCCAGGAGTTCTCCGGAGTGTCCGAGCAGATCGCCGTTTACATCTTGGCACACGCGCTGGACGAAGGAACCTACAAGCAGTGGGAGGCGACCATCAAGCGTGGGGAACTCCCGAAGTACGAAGCGGCCATCCAGTTCCTGAAGGACCGAGTCTCCGTTCTGGAACGGTGGGAGGCCACGAACAAGTCGGTACCGAAGCAGCGAAAACCAGCCAAGCCCTCCGCCAACAAGCCGTCTCAGCGAGCCAACGCGGCCACAACACCGTCGCAGCCGGAATTCCGGTGCGAGATCTGCGCCGAGGCACACCAAACGTTTCGATGCTCAACGTTCCTCGGATACACGGTGGCCCAGCGAAAGGACAAGGCGAGGGAGAAGAACCTGTGCTACAACTGCCTGCGGCCAGGACACTCAACGAAGCGGTGCTCGTCCAAGTACGCCTGCGGTAAGTGTCAAAGGAGACATCACACAACGCTGCACGAACCACGAGAACAGCAAGAACCTGCGCAGAAGCCGGCCACTCCCCAGAGTGTGGCCCCACAAGTGAACCAGCCGCCAGTGGTCCAACCCGCTGGCACATCTCAGCAGACGTCCAGCCAAGCGACCTGCAACCACACCCAGACGGTGAAGACCGTGATGCTGCTCACCGCGGTCGTCAACCTGCTCGACGGCCAGGGCCAACCCGTGCCCTGTCGCGTCCTCCTCGATAACGGTTCCCAAGTGAACTTTATTACGCTCACTATGGCCGATCACTTAAAGCTACAACGAGTTGCTGCCAACGTCCCGATCTGCGGCATCGGGGCCGTGAAGACCTACGCCAAGGAGTCTGTCACGGTCGAGCTCAAGTCCCGAGTCAGCAACTTCTCCGTCAACGTCGAGTGCCTGATCGTGCCGAAAGTGACCGGGATGGTTCCAGCTGTGCCAGTTGACATCAACGAGTGGCCGATTCCTGTCGGCGTCCAGCTGGCCGACCCAGCATTCCACAAGCCTGACCGCATCGACATGCTGCTGGGGGTCGCAATGTTCTTCCGGTTGCTAAAATCGGGACAAATGGAGTTAGCTGGCAATCTACCGGAGCTGCGCGAGACTCACCTCGGCTGGGTCATCGCCGGAGAAGTTGGAGACACCGTCCCAAGCCCGCAGTACACGCACACTGCCACACTCGACGACATCAACGAAGCGATCCAGAGATTCTGGCAGGTCGAGGACATCGACAGTGCCCCAGCGGTCTCCACCGAGCAAGAAGAATGCGAGGCGTTCTTCGCGTCCACCCACAAGCGGGATCCAACTGGCAGGTACGAGGTACGCTTGCCATTTCGTCCAGTCGTAGCCAAGCTCGACGACAACCGCAGCCTCGCTCTGCGGCGCTTCCTGTCGCTGGAGCGACGACTCGCCCGAGATCCTGCCTTGAAACTGCAATACGGTGAGTTCATTAGGGAATACGAAGAACTGGGGCACTGCAAGTCGGTTGAAGAGGCCGACGACTTACCGAATACGAGCCGCTACTACATGCCCCATCACGCTATCCTGCGCCCCTCGAGCTCCACGACGAAGTTGAGGGTCGTCTTCGACGCATCTGCAAAGATGTCCCCCACGAACGTGTCCCTGAACGAAGCCCTTCAGGTCGGAGGCACTGTCCAGAATGATCTCTTCTCGATCCTTCTCGCCTTTCGAAAGCACCCTGTCGCCTTCACCGCAGACCTCTCGAAAATGTACCGCCAGATTCGCGTGGCCCCGTCCGACACTCGCTTCCAACGAATCTTCTGGCGGGCCGATCCGTCCGAGTTCATCCGTGTCCTGGAACTCACCACGGTGACCTACGGAACCGCGTCCGCACCCTTTCTTGCTACGCGATGTCTGGTCCAGCTCTGCGACGACGAAGGTGAAAATTTTCCGCTGGCTGCCAAGATTGTACGCGAGGCCTGCTACGTCGACGATATCTTGTCTGGTGCGAGCTCCCCCAAAGAAGCGCTCGACTGTCTGACGCAGCTGCAAGGCCTGCTCAGTCGCGGCGGATTTCCTATCCACAAGTGGACCTCCAACGAACCTGCGGTGATGGAACGCATACCTGAAAGCGATCGAGAGAAGCTGATCGATCTGGACGGATTGATCGGCGGTGTGGTCAAGGCCCTGGGACTCTACTGGAGTCCAGGAGACGACGAGTTTCGTTTCACCGTCACCCAAGCTGAAGCAGATGCCACCAAGCGCCGTGTCCTCTCGGAGATCGGCAAATTCTACGACGTGCTGGGACTCCTGTCGCCGGTCATCATCAAGGCCAAGATCCTGATGCAGCGAGTCTGGCTCGCTGGTCTATCGTGGGACGTTCTGCTGGAAGGCGGAATGATGGACACGTGGCACCAATTCCAGTGCGCACTCCCCGACGTGCGCGACATCCGTATCCCTCGGTACGTGATCGGGCCTGGCAACCCGGGCCTGGAGCTTCACGGATTCAGCGACGCCTCCAAGGTCGCCTACGGTGCGGTGACCTACGTTCGCAGTCCTCTCCCGAACGGCAAGTGCAAGATGCGGCTGCTTTGCAGCAAATCGAAAGTGGCGCCAACCAAGCCACTGGACATCCACCGACTGGAACTGCTTGCCCTTCGACTGCTTTCGAGGTTGGTGGTGAAAGTCATCGCGGCGCTGAATCTCCCGTTCCGAAACGTGGTGCTGTGGTGCGACAGCCAAGTCGTGCTTGCGTGGATCAAGAAACCGCTGGACCAACTACAAACGTTCGTGCGCAACCGCGTCGCGGAGATCCGGAAAGAGACCAGCGGCTTCATTTTCAAATACATTCGCTCCAAGGACAACCCGGCCGACCTGATCTCTCGCGGCATGTTTCCGGCCGCCCTGATGAAATGCGGTAAGTGGTGGGAAGGACCAGAGTTTCTTGAATCCATCGTGTACCAGGAGGAACCTACAATCGAGATACCGGACAGTGAGTTGCCAGAGTTGAGAACAGTGAAGCTAGTTACCTTGCTGGCCTGCAACACGACCGACTTCCCGATCTTCGAGGACTGCAGCTCATTTCGGAAGCTGCAGCGGATAATGGCGTACGTGCTGCGTTTCGTGAACAATTGCCGGATCAAGAACCCCACGGAACGAACTCGCCTACGCCATCTCACCGTTCCTGAGCTGCGGTCGTCCCTGAAGCTGATCGTGAAGGTGGTGCAGCACGACGTGCTGTCTCAAGAGATCCAGCAAGTGGCCGAGAACGACACGGCCGGGCGTCTCCAAGGGTTGACGCCGTTCCTACACGAAGGCCTCCTACGAGTTGGAGGAAGACTACAGCATTCCGAGCTGCCGTTCGCAGCCAAGCACCAGCTGATCCTGCCCAAGCACCGAATTACCAACCTGATTGTGAAGGCTTACCATGAAGAGCACCTGCACGCGGGGCCGTCGTCCCTGCTCGCAATCCTGCGGAGACAGTTCTGGCTGCTCGACGGACGGTCGACAGTTCGGAGCGAGACGAGAAGCTGCGTGACGTGCTTCCGCGCGAAGCCACGCAGTACGAGCCAGCTGATGGGGAGACTGCCGTCCTGCCGTGTGACCGAGAACCTTCCGTTTGACGAGGTCGGCGTGGACTACGCCGGACCGATTTCTGTGAAGGTAGGAACCCGGAAGCCACAGATCGTCAAGGCATACTTTGCCGTCTTTGTTTGCATGGTGACCAAGGCGATCCACCTCGAACTTGTTTCGGACCTCACGACCGAGGCATTCCTGGCCGCCCTCCAACGCTTCGTCAGCCGACGCGGCGTGCCTCGCCGAATCCACTCGGATAACGGTACAAACTTCAAGGGGGCCAAGACAGAACTTCACGAGCTGTACGTCCTCTTCAACGAACGCACCTTCACCGACCGGGTCCAGATGTACTGCCAGCCCAAGGAGATCACCTGGTCGTTCATCCCTCCCGGCGCGCCGAACTTCGGTGGCCTTTGGGAGGCCGCTGTAAAGAGCACGAAGTACCACCTGAAGAGGATCCTCAAGAACGCACAGCTTACCTTCGAGCAGTACGCGACCGTGCTTGCGGAGGTCGAGGCCGTGCTCAACTCAAGGCCGCTTTTCGCAACGTCAACCGACCCTGCGGATCCGGAAGTCCTGACGCCGGGACACTTTTTGAGCGGCCGTCCGCTGACGGCAATTCCGGAACCGGCGTACGAGGGAACACCGACAAACCGGCTGTCCAAGTGGCAGCACCTGCAGCTCTTGCGAGAGCACTTCTGGAGAGCTTGGCGACGGGACTACCTGACGACCCTCCAGCCAAGAGGAAAGAACCGGAAGGAGATGCCGAACGTCCGCCCTCAAATGGTGGTCCTGCTGGAGGAGAAGAACGCGCCGCCGCTTGAGTGGAAAATGGGAATCGTGACGCAAACTTACCCTGGACCGGACGGTCTTGTGCGCACTGCGGACGTGAAGGTCGGTGGAACCGTCATCCGACGACCGACTTCAAAGCTGTCCGTCTTGCCGATCCTGGACAACGAACCCGAAAAAACTGCTGCGTCTTCGTCCCAGCCAGGGGGGAGGATGTTGGCGGCTAGACTGGCTGCGTAAATTTGACAGCCCTGCTCGCCTGCCGCAACCAGCTTGCTGCGATCGAGCGCAACCCTGCGAAACGTTTTTCGCGCGCAACGGCGCGACGTTGCCGCGACGAGCCACGAACGAAACACGAACGACGACCGACGACGACGACGACGACGACGAGAGAAAAAACCGCCATTTTGCGGTACCAGTTCCTTTTCACCCTCGGAAGAGTTCACACGCTTTTAAGTTAAATAGTTAATTAAAGTAGTGTTTTAAGAAGTCCGAGTGTTTTCTTCATCACACCCACGGCCATCGGATCCAACATACAGTCCACCCTTGAACATTCCGCCTTTTTCCGTGGGGCCAACGTGCCGGCCCGAACAGTCACCATCTAATCAGTACTCTTCGTTCAGAGCAAAAAAATACACAGTAAAAAATAATGTAAATTTGGAAGCTGTGATTTGTAACCTCATTTTAGATTGAAAAAGTGACATTACACCAGAAAAGTGGTAAAATTACACATTTCCAGAGGTAAAATTACACCTTTTTTCTGACATTAAAGATGTACTCTTTCCCAGATGTAATATTGCCATGATTTTTTTTCTGTGTAGTATTATCAGTTTGAATATGAATTTTCGCCAATTTCATCGTTATTTATATCTTAGAGGAAATAGCAGGATTCTAACAAATGATTACTATTTTAAAATTTGGATGTTTTAATGTTAAACACAAGTTAAACACAAGTTAATCAAACATTTTAGGAAAACCTACACTTTACACTTTTAAAATATCATTAGATTGGACCGAATGGTTTTTCTCTAAAGTTTGTATGGAGAATAAGTGCAAGAGCAAAGAATGACCCTAATTCTCTATACAAATTTTGGAGATAAACCAACTGGCTCTGTCTTAATATTTTTGAAAAAAACAAATTAAACGAATTTCTTGGGACCCCAAAGTTCAAGCTTCTCCTCGAGTTGAGCCTGCGTAGTCATTTATGATTTTTTTTTGTAGATCAGTGTACAGAACCGGATGGGCCGGATCACTCTGGAGAGTTCCGGACAAATTGAAACGCGAGCGTAGAAACAAAACGAACTTTATTTGCTCTACTCGTACACGGAACGATCTTCTTCAACGGACACTTTATTTGGATCTAATTACTACAAAACTACATGCAACATACATGGATCAGATCGGTGCATCTTCGCGCCACCGATCGCAGTAAGCTGGGAGGGTTAATTTGGTGAGAGTGGGACCACAGAGAAAAGTTAAATTAGAGAGAAAGAGCGACTTCAGAACTGCCACCTAAACAGGCGAGAATTAGTACGCGCGGGGTAGCACCAGCCGCGCGTACCACAGTACATCATTAGTCGTCTCTTTTGCTTACCTCTACCAATTCTTTACAATCAGTTTTATCCGAAGTGAAATTTATGATAAAATATCCCGGCGATAACAGTTTTAGTGTTATTTTCTATATATTTTCTAAAAGTAACGATCATACTTGCTGCAAAAATCGTTTTTCAAAAATCCTGAATATTGCGGTCGGACTGATGTTAAAAACATTGGATTGTAATCAAATCCTTATTCCAAATCTTGGCGTAAACCGGGCCATACTACCCATCGCTCAACTGTGGGAACTTCCCGGCGATGACTGATGGACGGATTTTGGTCTGCGCGGTGGTCCAGTCCAAAGGCAAGCAAACAAAACGACGACGCCGCTGTGCGCGCTTGAATATCGGAATGGTCATAAATTATGCTCGCTAATGGGGCTTTAAAAGCCGCGGCATTTTTTTTGGTGTAGAAGCCAACCAACAACAACAGTAACACAGACGAAAAAAAAAAAAACACCACAAAAACTGGACAACCTTGGGATACTTATGGGGAAACGGAGACCCCTCTCGAAAAGGGCGACACAATGTCTCGTAGTACGAATTGGTGAAAAAAAAGCTAGGCGCAGCTGATGACTTGTCTTGTTGATAGCAAAAGTTTGTTTGCGGTAGTTGATGTTGTTTGGAAAGACGCACTAAACCGCACTATCTTATCAGTGCTGCTTTGCAGCCATTCAGGAGTTTTGGACTTTAATGGGAGTTGTTCGTTGTCTACTCTGAAAGACAACAGAGTGAAAGTAAACCTAAAACAGCTGAACTTTGGTTTTAAATTTCATGTGGTAGCTCGAGTTTTACGACGATCCACGCAATGATTTGCACCAGTTAGCTAATGGCTTGATATGGTTCCATTGCAGGAAATTTATAGCCAAATAAAACCATGCTCGTTTCCTGTTGAGCTGAGTTCTGGAGCGGCAAAAACTGTCCCTCATTTTTCTGCTGCTGGATGTTTAGGAGGAAGGAAAAAAAAACACTAGAATCATGCTCTATTGCCGTTCTCCACGACAAATAGAGAGAGAGCAAACCACAAGAAAGCAAGAAGGCAAGCATAGAAAATGGGTCCACATAAGGCAAACATGTTGTGGGAGTCACTTAACAAAAAGAAGGCGGAAGTTGAAAGTGGCTTTTTGCTTGATTTCTCCCGGGAATGATGAAATGAGCTAGCTTTAAATATTTGTGTGCAATTGCAAGCCCTTTACTAAGATTCACCGATTATCTATGTTGAACTCAGCGTATGAAAAATCGTCAGAAACGTGAGATTTGTAGATGGCAGCTCACATACAAATTGATGAATTCAAATTAGATATATTTAAAAAATGCTTTGACGTTTTTTTTTTTAAATTTTTGATGCTTTTTAATGATTTTGTAATCCAAATAATATAAATCAAATTTCAGAAGTAAATTCATAGAAAATGAAAGAAAATTGAAGAAAATAGTTGTTCTGATTAAGCTAGAGCAAATCTTTCATCGAAATGGCTTCCTACAAACCTTCCTATTCGTTTCAAAGGGCCAAAAGCTAAATTAAAATATGTTGACTAAAAGCGATTTGTTTATTTTGTTCATGATACTTGGCCCTTTCTCATCAGTCTAGTGTAGTTGATATTTTAACTGGAGCTTACCTGAAATGGAAAAAAATAAAAGTTAGGTATGAATCTAAAAAAATGAAAATAGATCAATTCATAGAATTAGATGATAATTTTCAGTCGATTTGTTTCAGATTTCACAAATAATGTTTTTTTTTTCTTCAAATCTTCAATCAAGTCTCACACTTTAACGTATACTCCCAAGCAGCATTGTGGCTCGACCCACTCCAACATGTATGCACTCTGAATTGCACAACATCTGAGGCGGGTCAGACTGCATCCTGCACTTTTACCACGATACACACTCACATTCGCATCGGTAAAAGCTTCCCGGTTTGGCTCACATTTGGAAACAATGAGGAAACCCTCTGCACTGCAAACCTCTTTTGGCGCACACACACACGTGGGGGTTGGAACCAATTCAAGCCAACTTCTTGCACAACAACAATGTTTTATGCAACCATTTCCCACAGATTCTGGGTCGTTGCTTGTTGGGAGATGGGAAAACAATTGGTTAGGGTTAAAGGTGATTCAATAGTGCGAAAATTAATAGAATTTTTAAGTAATTTTAAATTTGAAGAAAAATATCAATAACAAAAAATATGTAAATTAAATCAACCAAAAAAAAAAAAAAAAAAAACTGAGGTTAGGTCACTTTACCCTTCCAAGAATATGACTCCATTTTCATGCATGCCCTGCAGGAAGTCCGGAATTATGCAGCTCGTGGTTTGAATTAAGCCAAAAACTGTTACTGACTGTTGCATAATTGCCAATTTCTGGGAGCGAACCAAAAAAAACCTTGAGGCAAAAAAAAATCATGGGATCCTATAACGATTAAAGGAAACAAGATGAAACTGAAACAACGACAAAGCTAGTGAACCAGAAAACATTTATTTGCTTAGTGAATAAGTTGCAAAATTGAGAAAGGTGGCTCTAATTGAAATTGGTTTGTTTGTTTTGGATATTCACCCGGATTTTGGCGTCCGGCGCTGCCACCCTCAAGACGGAGAGCAGCCGTGCCGTGACTAATGAGCATCGATTAGTTTCACGAGAGGACCATGACATAACCAGGCGATTGCGGCGATTTTTGGTTTATTTGTGTGACTTAATTAAGGTTTCAATTAGAGTGACGGATGTGGATAAAATCGAATACTTTGTAAGCTAATCCAGTTCAGGAAATTTGGGGATCTATTTCAGCAATTCCAGCCCAAAACAGGAATATTTTAGGTACTTTTTCCTCGACCCTCTCCGATTTCAATGAAACTTTGTAGACATGTTATCCTACGTTTATGTAAGCCATTTTTGTGTATATGGAGCCAGCTTCACTCGAAAAATATATGTTTAAAATATTTCTGTATTTCGTAATTTAAATATTGCTGTATCTCGAAGCAGTTACATCGTATCAAAAAGTGGTCAAGAATAAACTTGTAGAAAATTTGACGGGCTTTCCGAAAAAAATACACTGAAAGAAAAAAAAACTCCACTTTTATGAGATTTTTTGATTTTTAAGTTTAAAAGTCAAATTTGAGGGTGAGCTCACGTTTTTTTTCGTTCAAAATTTTTGTGAAAATAGCCTAAGATGTTACAAAAAGACTCACGAAAAATGCAGGATGGAGCAACTCACATAAAAAAATACAAGAATCATTTACTGAAACTGTTTTTTTCAAAAGTGCTCCGAACATCAAAATATTCAAAAACCGAACACGAGAGTCGATTCTCCAGACAACTTTACATAAAAGTCTCCATATAGACCATAAGTCCAATCCTTGTGAAGTTACAGCGGTTTTAAAATGTTAAAAAATAGGTTTTTTATGGTTTTTGGCAATTTCTATATGACAGACTTGATTTTTCAGTCTCGTAAATATTTTTACCGGAAAGTTTGTCTTTGCCCACATTTCAATTGGATGTACGGGCTTACAGATATAAGCTAGTTACCTGGCTCATAACTGAAAACAGAATATTTTTTCAGTGTAGTATAGTAACCTGGATAGTAAATTTGCTTAAATCTTCAAAAAACGAGTTATTTTTAAAAGTGGAAAAGTGAACAATCTTATGGGAAATTGAACGAGCTTTCCGGTAAAAATATTTACGAGACTGAAAAATCAAGTCTGTCATATAGAAATTGCCAAAAACCATCAAAAAACCTGATTTTTTCAACATTTTTATTTTTAAATCCGCTGTTACTTTATAAGGATTGGACTTAGGACAATGTCTACATTGAGACTTTTATGTAAAATTGTCTGGAGAATCGACTCTCGGGTTCGATTTTTGAAAATTTTGATGTTCAGAGCACTTTTGAAAAAAAAATAGTCTCAGTAAATGATTTTTGATTTTTTTTATGTGAGTTGCTCCATCCTGCATTTTTCATGAGTCTTTTTGTAAGATCTTTGGCTATTTTCACAAAAATTTTGAACGAAAAAAAACGTGAGCTCACCCTCAAATTTGACTTTTAAACTTAAAAATCAAAAAATCTCATAAAAGTGGAGTTTTTTTTTCTTTCAGTGTATTTTTTTCGGAAAGCCCGTAAAATTTTCTACAAGTTTATTCTTGACCACTTTTTGATACGATGCAACGGCTTCGAGATACAGCAATATTTAAATTACGAAATACAGAAATATTTTAAACACTAACGCCCTTCTCATATGTCCAGAGGCGTCGCGTCCACCTGTTCAACCTGTTCATAGGACAGGTTATCATTTTGATTTCTTTTTGAAGAAAGAATTAAAATATGTTCATCAACATAATTGAACGAACATGCCAACTCTTCTTGGAATAATGAAACAGCCAAGCGCATTCGTATCATAGAGCGTCAATGAAAATCTAACGCGCAAGCCGCCAACCTGTTCGGATTTTTCCATGCACGAGTTCCCATACAACACTTCAAAAATACAGAAAGCCCTCTATTGTACACGCTGGACGGCATGAATGTGGTAGTTCAGGCTGTGCATGAAAGCTTTTGCACAGTCGACATAAAAGCGCGCGAGCCGAGACACGAGCAGGGAGAGAACAAAATATGGAGCTTTCTCTCTCTCTTTGAACTTTGCTCTCTCCCTGCTCGTGTCTCGGCTCGCGCGCTTTTATGTCGACTGTGCAAAAGCTTTCATGCACAGTCTGAACTACCACATTCATACCGCCCAGCGTGTACAAATAGGGGGGGTTTTCTGTGTATTTTTGGATGCGTTGTATGGGAACTCGTGCATGGAGAAATCCGAACAGGTTGGCGGCTGCTTGGGAGGATTTTCAATGCGCGTTAGATTTTCATTGAGAGCTCTATGGATACGAATGCGCTTGGCTGTTCTATGATTCCAAGACGATTTGGCGTGTTCGCTCAAATATTTTGTAAAACTTTTTTAATTGTTATAAATAGTAGAACGGCATATTGCTTCAAAAAAGCGTTTTTAATTGAAATAAAGTAATAAATAGCTCTGTTAAAAAAGAGCAAGCAAGTTCACCGACAGATTTGAAAATTAATTTGGAAGAAAATAGAACAAAATCTTTAACCTACCAAGCATACAATAATTTCCTTTACATGGTAATTGTACAAAAACAAATATCAAAACAAAGCTTAAATAAGCTGTCGTAATAATGTCTACTTGGTTTGAATTCTTGAGTTTTGATCGTGTAATTTTTTTTCGGAAATTTGTATAAAGTGATATTTTTATTTTATTTTATGGATTTATATTGAGATATGAAATGCAGAAAAATAACAAAAAAATCTCAAATCTCAAAAAAATATTTGTTTATTTGTGGCTATCAATTCAAAATTTGTTATATGCTTAAAAAGCCCATTTTGAAAATCGATGCAAAAATAAACGTTAAACGTCCAATCGATTGCAAGAGTTTTTGTTAAATGATAAATTTAATTTTCATCGATATTAATTATTTTCCTTCTAGTCTTTTTAGGAAATTTTGAAAAGAAACGTAATATACAATTTTTTTATGGCCTAATTGTTTTGGTAAGGAAACTAGAGCACGTCATTTCAGGATTAGAAGGGTCAACATCCGGAATGTTTTCTTAGTGAGATTTGAAAATAATGAATAATTTTTGCTCTAATCTAATCCAATGGAACATAAGAAAAGTTCATTCTAAAGAAAACTCCAGGGAGAAACTTGTGGTTGGATTACGCCTCAAGTTTTGATTTAGTTTTTTGTTATTGACAAAACAAGCTAATTATAGAAAACTACAATGTAAAATGCATTTCAATTTTACACTTCTTAAATAATGATCATTGCTGTAATTTAAAAAAGTTACTATTTCAATAAAAATCATGTGATCAACAATTCTCACAACAATATTGCTAACATCATCTAATTTCTCTTTATTATGAATAAAAGATATTTTTGAAATATAATTGAGCTAAAAACATGAAAATTACTTAAAAGATTGTTTGAACAGGTAAACATTTTGGCCACGCGTCGCCTCTGCATATGTCATTATCGAGTGAAACTGGCTCCATATACACAAAAATGGCTTATATGAGCGTAGGATAACATGTCTACAAAGTTTTCGGAGAGGGTCGAGAAAAAAGTACCTAAAAATTCCTGTTTTGGGCTGGAATTGCTCTGTGATTTATTTTCAAAACAATATTACACAATATTACAAAAATACAGTGAAACTATTATTTTTCTTAAAGAAGTCCAAAGATTATTCAAATTATTATTTAAGTGCCCTGTACACCGAAGTGAAAAAAGTGTGTGAAAAGATTCAGATTTAGCTTTCAAGTTAAATTTTTACGATACAGGTTGTAATAAATTAAAATCCAAAAAAACGAGCCGGTAAATAAACACAGCGGCAGTAAACAATAACGATGCATCTCATTATGTAACGTTTGCTGAGAAAGGCCCCACCTATTAAACGGGAATTACGGAACGAAATCAAACAATGTGCATTTTTTTTCCCTGTAACCAAACTTTGCTCCCAGAAGCAAACACACATTGTTTCTCAGCAGCAATTAACCTGCATCTTATCTCATGTGCTTGATGGGAAAAGAAACTCAATGTGGTTGCAAGTCCAGCTAACCGAAACATAAAACGGTGGAGCATCTTTCCCCAAAACTCGAAAGAAAAAGCCAGCCCGCGACTGTAAACAAAACGCAGCAGCAAATTTATGCTCAAATTCAAACAGCTGTTTCGTATCAAAATTGGGGGCCGTTAAATAGGTTTTATGATTCTTCCCCGCCTGCACTTCTTCTATGCTCCCCCTCAACATTTCAGAATGCATCGACAGAAGCACTTTCCGCGGGCAGCACTTTTTTTATCTCATCGATCTCGTTCCCGAAACGGTGCCTTACTTCATCATAACCGGGGCAATTTTTCAAACCATCATGTAAAAGCCAATAAGCAATAATAGAGTTCTCCTCCGTCTTTGGGTTAGTTGCCTCCGGTCTTTATTTATTCTTTCTTTTTCGGAGCGAGAGGTCGAGAATGCTCTTAACCTTTCTTAGGGCGCAATAGTTTCCGAAACATTGCGCTCGCACCCCTCAACGAGCGGTTTTTATGCTCGCGATGATGTAACAACGAGCTCGCGCGCAGCTCTACAGAGAGACCCCCAGGAGAAAGGGTATCGTAAATTCTATCACACCCCGGGATCTTTTTTTCTGTGTGCTACCGTGCCGCGAACTCTGTACACATGGACGCGCCCCGATTCTTCCAGCGGAGATCGCTCGTTGGAACAACGGCGAATCTAACGAAACTGTGCATCGAAGGTGCACAGTTAGAAAATTTTACGATACCTACCGACGCAGCTCAGTTGGTAAGCGCGTGCGCCCGTTTCAAGCCAAGCGACCTGTGTTCAATTCTCGCTCACGCGCGCCTCCCAAAAAAAATTTTTCTCACAGTGCCCCCAATACAGTGGGTGTGTGGGCACCGCCGTATTTCATACACAATCGCGCGCTATTACAAAACCTCTCAGGGTGGGTTCGCACTACGGGAAACCAATCGACCGACGACGACGACGACGGGGGAAGCGCAAACTCTTGGGACCTCATTAAAAGCTTGTTATGAACTCACGCCTCATCCGCAGTGTAGTGTATATTTATAGCACAGAGACGCTTCTCGGCCGCAAAGAGTATGACGACGATTTTCAGCGTTGCATCAGGGCAGAGACGAACTTTGAAACATTGAACTGTTGGTGTTGCTGCTCCTAGCGGGTTAGAATTGTTGTAGACCTCGCCCCTGAACTGCGGGAGGGGTCGGTTCGTAAGTTCATGACGCTTAGGGCTTTGCAAGCTTTGGTGATCTCATCTAGGCAGGGCCGTCAGCAAAGGTTTGTAACCTTAATCCTTTTTAAATTATATTAAATGGTTCTGCCAACTCACACGAAATCGGAAAAAGTTGCCCCGATCCCTCTTAGATTTGAGTGGAACTTTGTAATGATTTTGGTCCTTGATACAAATCAGAGGTCCATTTTGTTATATTTCGACACGGAGTGGTGGTACGATCCCTTCCATTTTTTCAATAATTTGCAGCCCGAAATGGCCAGCCAATTTAATAGCGTACCGAAAACCGGAATGAATGAAATTCATACACTCAAACCCCGATGGTATGACACCAACTGTTGTCAAACGAACGGGGTCACTTTTTAGTTTGACACCCCTTTTACACGGAGTTAACACACACTACCAAACGTTTGATTTGATAGTGTGCGTGAGCGCCGTGTAAAAAGTGAGTTCGTCACATTTTAGTTTGACTTTGACCAACCAACGGAGTACAAACTAAATAAGTGTCAAACGAAAAAGTGAACAACCACCGGGGGTTGAGTGTATAAATATAATGTAAAGTAAGTCTCAATTAGAATTTAGTAAATCTTATTAGAATTTTTTTTCTTTAAATATAATCATTGAAATTTTGTTAAAGGATTGAAAAAATCTAAATAAACTTAGAATATAGTTCTACAAAAAATGCCTATAAATCTAAAGATATTTGTGATTTCTGTATCAATAACACATAAATACTTGTAAAGTAGAAACTTATTATAGCTATTCTTAGTGTAAAATTGTCCGAGAATCCGATAATGCAGTTCGTTTTAAGATGTGTACTATTATTAATCGAGCGTGTTTGAAAAATCCTATTTAAAAATATTTTCATGATTATAGTTAACTAACTTTCTTATTTTTCCAAAACTTGTTAAAACTACAAGAACACTTCTCTACTACACTGTATGTTTCTAACCATTTGGTTTTTTCATTGAAAAAAAATAATACAAAAATCGATTAAAAAACTTTGCCACTTTTCGTTACTAAATTGTAATAAAAATGTGAGATATGTTATTAAAAGAGAAATTAAATGTATTTTTTGCAATTCCGTCGTGAAGCTACTTACTTTTCCTGTCATTCTTGAACGACGAAATAGCCTACTTTTCTGTACCAAAAATAACAGAATCGAAAAGCAACAGTTTTCAAAATAAATGATGAAAAGTTCTACTTTCAGCACTGAAATGGGTGCTGAATAGTTGAACTTTTCAACTTTTTGACAAAGGACTTTGTCTTAAAGCTCTATCTGCGGTGTCAATGCAAAATTTTTCGAAAATGTAGCGTTACCGTCGCAAGCCCTCGGCGTGACATTCTGTTTCTGTTGCGTAGATGCCGTGAAAACTATTTAAGCTAAAAGTTAGCCTCTGGAGGATTTAGTGTCCATCAGACTTTCATCAAAGACGGACCTTACGTTATGAATTTTATTGCTCACACACACACGCACACGTTGAAAGAAACAGGTGGTGCACGAACTTGAGAGGAGGTCCAAGATGTTATTGACGGTTGCCAGAACGGTCACCGGAATATCGAAATGATTGGGAACAATTTGGTAGGATATCGGCCACACCCGGAGTGGCCAGTGCCCTGTGGGAAGGTTCTACCGGGAGGACATTTACGGAACCATACAAATTTGGGCAATATGGGTATCAAAATTCATGGTTTTTGATACTGGTAATGAAAATGACCATTTTGGCAGGATTGGCCACACCCGGAGTGGCCAGTGCCCTGTGGGAAGGTTCTACCGGGAGGACATTTACGGAACCATACAAATTTGGGCAATATGGGTATCAAAATTCATGGTTTTTGATACTGGTAATGAAAATGGCCATTTTGGCAGGATTGGCCACACCCGGAGTGGCCATTGCCCTAAGGGAAGGTTCTACCGGGAGGACATTTACGGAACCATACAAATTTGGGCAATATGGGTATCAAAATTCATGGTTTTTGATACTGGTAATGAAAATGACCATTTTGGCAGGATTGGCCACACCCGGAGTGGCCATTGCCCTGACGGAAGGTTCTACCGGGAGGACATTTACGGAACCATACAAATTTGGGCAATATGGGTATCAAAATTCATGGTTTTTGATACTGGTAATGAAAATGACCATTTTGGCAGGATTGGCCACACTCGGAGTGGCCATTGCTCTGAGGGAAGGTTCTACCGGGAGGACATTTACGGAACCATACAAATTTGGCAATATGGGTATCAAAATTCATGGTTTTTGATACTGGTAATGAAAATTACCATTTTGGCAGGATTGGCCACACCCGGAGTGGCCATTGCCCTGAGGGAAGGTTCTACCGGGAGGACATTTACGGAACCATACAAATTTGGGCAATATGGGTATCAAAATTCATGGTTTTTGATACTGGTAATGAAAATGGCCATTTTGGCAGGATTGGCCACACCCGGAGTGGCCATTGCCCTGACGGAAGGTTCTACCGGGAGGACATTTACGGAACCATACAAATTTGGGCAATATGGGTATCAAAATTCATGGTTTTTGATACTGGTAATGAAAATGACCATTTTGGCAGGATTGGCCACACTCGGAGTGGCCATTGCTCTGAGGGAAGGTTCTACCGGGAGGACATTTACGGAACCATACAAATTTGGCAATATGGGTATCAAAATTCATGGTTTTTGATACTGGTAATGAAAATTACCATTTTGGCAGGATTGGCCACACTCGGAGTGGCCATTGCTCTGAGGGAAGGTTCTACCGGGAGGACATTTACGGAACCATACAAATTTGGCAATATGGGTATCAAAATTCATGGTTTTTGATACTGGTAATGAAAATTACCATTTTGGCAGGATTGGCCACACCCGGAGTGGCCATTGCCCTGAGGGAAGGTTCTACCGGGAGGACATTTACGGAACCATACAAATTTGGGCAATATGGGTATCAAAATTCATGGTTTTTGATACTGGTAATGAAAATGGCCATTTTGGCAGGATTGGCCACACCCGGAGTGGCCATTGCCCTAAGGGAAGGTTCTACCGGGAGGACATTTACGGAACCATACAAATTTGGGCAATATGGGTATCAAAATTCATGGTTTTTGATACTGGTAATGAAAATGGCCATTTTGGCAGGATTGGCCACACCCGGAGTGGCCATTGCCCTGAGGGAAGGTTCTACCGGGAGGACATTTACGGAACCATACAAATTTGGGCAATATGGGTATCAAAATTCATGGTTTTTGATACTGGTAATGAAAATGACCATTTTGGCAGGATTGGCCACACTCGGGTGGCCATTGCTCTGAGGAAGGTTCTACCGGGAGGACATTTACGGAACCATACAAATTTGGCAATATGGGTATCAAAATTCATGGTTTTTGATACTGGTAATGAAAATTACCATTTTGGCAGGATTGGCCACACCCGGAGTGGCCAGTGCCCTGTGGGAAGGTTCTACCGGGAGGACATTTACGGAACCATACAAATTTGGGCAATATGGGTATCAAAATTCATGGTTTTTGAAACTGGTAATGAAAATGACCATTTTGGCAGGATTGGCCACACCCGGAGTGGCCATTGCCCTAAGGGAAGGTTCTACCGGGAGGACATTTACGGAACCATACAAATTTGGGCAATATGGGTATCAAAATTCATGGTTTTTGATACTGGTAATGAAAATGGCCATTTTGGCAGGATTGTTAACACCCGGAGTGGCCATTGCCCTGAGGGAAGGTTCTACCGGGAGGACATTTACGGAACCATACAAATTTGGGCAATATGGGTATCAAAATTCATGGTTTTTGATACTGGTAATGAAAATGACCATTTTGGCAGGATTGGCCACACTCGGAGTGGCCATTGCTCTGAGGGAAGGTTCTACCGGGAGGACATTTACGGAACCATACAAATTTGGCAATATGGGTATCAAAATTCATGGTTTTTGAAACTGGTAATGAAAATGACCATTTTGGCAGGATTGGCCACACCCGGAGTGGCCATTGCTCTGAGGGAAGGTTCTACCGGGAGGACATTTACGGAACCATACAAATTTGGCAATATGGGTATCAAAATTCATGGTTTTTGATACTGGTAATGAAAATTACCATTTTGGCAGGATTGGCCACACCCGGAGTGGCCATTGCCCTGAGGAAGGTTCTACCGGGAGGACATTTACGGAACCATACAAATTTGGGCAATATGGGTATCAAAATTCATGGTTTTTGATACTGGTAATGAAAATGGCCATTTTGGCAGGATTGGCCACACCCGGAGTGGCCATTGCCCTGAGGGAAGGTTCTACCGGGAGGACATTTACGGAACCATACAAATTTGGGCAATATGGGTATCAAAATTCATGGTTTTTGATACTGGTAATGAAAATGACCATTTTGGCAGGATTGGCCACACTCGGAGTGGCCATTGCTCTGAGGAAGGTTCTACCGGGAGGACATTTACGGAACCATACAAATTTGGGCAATATGGGTATCAAAATTCATGGTTTTTGATACTGGTAATGAAAATGACCATTTTGGCAGGATTGGCCACACTGGAGTGGCCATTGCTCTGAGGAAGGTTCTACCGGGAGGACATTTACGGAACCATACAAATTTGGCAATATGGGTATCAAAATTCATGGTTTTGATACTGGTAATGAAAATTACCATTTTGGCAGGATTGGCCACACCCGGAGTGGCCATTGCCCTGAGGGAAGGTTCTACCGGGAGGACATTTACGGAACCATACAAATTTGGGCAATATGGGTATCAAAATTCATGGTTTTTGATACTGGTAATGAAAATGGCCATTTTGGCAGGATTGGCCACACCCGGAGTGGCCATTGCCCTGAGGGAAGGTTCTACCGGGAGGACATTTACGGAACCATACAAATTTGGGCAATATGGGTATCAAAATTCATGGTTTTTGATACTGGTAATGAAAATGGCCATTTTGGCAGGATTGGCCACACCCGGAGTGGCCATTGCCCTGAGGGAAGGTTCTACCGGGAGGACATTTACGGAACCATACAAATTTGGGCAATATGGGTATCAAAATTCATGGTTTTTGATACTGGTAATGAAAATGGCCATTTTGGCAGGATTGGCCACACCCGGAGTGGCCATTGCCCTGAGGGAAGGTTCTACCGGGAGGACATTTACGGAACCATACAAATTTGGGCAATATGGGTATCAAAATTCATGGTTTTTGATACTGGTAATGAAAATGACCATTTTGGCAGGATTGGCCACACTCGGAGTGGCCATTGCTCTGAGGGAAGGTTCTACCGGGAGGACATTTACGGAACCATACAAATTTGGCAATATGGGTATCAAAATTCATGGTTTTTGATACTGGTAATGAAAATTACCATTTTGGCAGGATTGGCCACACCCGGAGTGGCCAGTGCCCTGTGGGAAGGTTCTACCGGGAGGACATTTACGGAACCATACAAATTTGGGCAATATGGGTATCAAAATTCATGGTTTTGAAACTGGTAATGAAAATGACCATTTTGGCAGGATTGGCCACACCCGGAGTGGCCATTGCCCTAAGGAAGGTTCTACCGGGAGGACATTTACGGAACCATACAAATTTGGGCAATATGGGTATCAAAATTCATGGTTTTGATACTGGTAATGAAAATGGCCATTTTGGCAGGATTGTTAACACCCGGAGTGGCCATTGCCCTGAGGGAAGGTTCTACCGGGAGGACATTTACGGAACCATACAAATTTGGGCAATATGGGTATCAAAATTCATGGTTTTTGAAACTGGTAATGAAAATGACCATTTTGGCAGGATTGGCCACACTCGGAGTGGCCATTGCTCTGAGGGAAGGTTCTACCGGGAGGACATTTACGGAACCATACAAATTTGGCAATATGGGTATCAAAATTCATGGTTTTTGATACTGGTAATGAAAATTACCATTTTGGCAGGATTGGCCACACCCGGAGTGGCCAGTGCCCTGTGGGAAGGTTCTACCGGGAGGACATTTACGGAACCATACAAATTTGGGCAATATGGGTATCAAAATTCATGGTTTTTGAAACTGGTAATGAAAATGACCATTTTGGCAGGATTGGCCACACCCGGAGTGGCCATTGCCCTAAGGGAAGGTTCTACCGGGAGGACATTTACGGAACCATACAAATTTGGGCAATATGGGTATCAAAATTCATGGTTTTTGATACTGGTAATGAAAATGGCCATTTTGGCAGGATTGTTAACACCCGGAGTGGCCATTGCCCTGAGGGAAGGTTCTACCGGGAGGACATTTACGGAACCATACAAATTTGGGCAATATGGGTATCAAAATTCATGGTTTTTGAAACTGGTAATGAAAATGACCATTTTGGCAGGATTGGCCACACCCGGAGTGGCCATTGCCCTAAGGGAAGGTTCTACCGGGAGGACATTTACGGAACCATACAAATTTGGGCAATATGGGTATCAAAATTCATGGTTTTTGATACTGGTAATGAAAATGACCATTTTGGCAGGATTGGCCACACCCGGAGTGGCCAGTGCCCTGTGGGAAGGTTCTACCGGGAGGACATTTACGGAACCATACAAATTTGGGCAATATGGGTATCAAAATTCATGGTTTTTGAAACTGGTAATGAAAATGACCATTTTGGCAGGATTGGCCACACCCGGAGTGGCCATTGCCCTAAGGAAGGTTCTACCGGGAGGACATTTACGGAACCATACAAATTTGGGCAATATGGGTATCAAAATTCATGGTTTTGATACTGGTAATGAAAATGGCCATTTTGGCAGGATTGGCCACACCCGGAGTGGCCATTGCCCTGAGGAAGGTTCTACCGGGAGGACATTTACGGAACCATACAAATTTGGGCAATATGGGTATCAAAATTCATGGTTTTGATACTGGTAATGAAAATGACCATTTTGGCAGGATTGGCCACACTCGGAGTGGCCATTGCTCTGAGGAAGGTTCTACCGGGAGGACATTTACGGAACCATACAAATTTGGCAATATGGGTATCAAAATTCATGGTTTTGATACTGGTAATGAAAATGACCATTTTGGCAGGATTGGCCACACCCGGAGTGGCCATTGCCCTAAGGAAGGTTCTACCGGGAGGACATTTACGGAACCATACAAATTTGGGCAATATGGGTATCAAAATTCATGGTTTTGATACTGGTAATGAAAATGGCCATTTTGGCAGGATTGGCCACACCCGGGTGGCCAGTGCCCTGTGGGAAGGTTCTACCGGGAGGACATTTACGGAACCATACAAATTTGGGCAATATGGGTATCAAAATTCATGGTTTTGATACTGGTAATGAAAATGACCATTTTGGCAGGATTGGCCACACTCAGGTGGCCAGTGCCCTGTGGGAAGGTTCTACCGGGAGGACATTTACGGAACCATACAAATTTGGGCAATATGGGTATCAAAATTCATGGTTTTGATACTGGTAATGAAAATGACCATTTTGGCAGGATTGGCCACACGGGTGGCCATTGCCCTAAGGAAGGTTCTACCGGGAGGACATTTACGGAACCATACAAATTTGGGCAATATGGGTATCAAAATTCATGGTTTTGATACTGGTGATGAAAATGGCCATTTTGGCAGGATTGGCCACACCCGGAGTGGCCAGTGCCCTGAGGAAGGTTCTACCGGGAGGACATTTACGGAACCATACGACTTGGGGCAATATGCGTATCAAAATTCATGGTTTTGATACTGGTGATGAAAATGGCCATTTGGCAGGATTGGCCACACCCGGAGTGGCCATTGCCCTGAGGGAAGGTTCTACCGGGAGGACACTTACGGAACCATACAAATTTGGGCAATATGAGTATCAAAATTCATGGTTTTTGATACTGGTAATGAAAATGACCATTTTGGCAGGATTGGCCACACCCGGAGTGGCCATTGCCCTCGGGAAGGTTCTACCGGGGGGACATTAATCGAATCATACGACTTGGGGCAATATGGGTATCAAAATTCATGGTTTTTGAAACTGGTAATGAAAATGGCCATTTTGACTGGATTGGCCACACCTGGAGTGGCCAGTGCCCTCGGGAAGGTTCTGCCGGGGGACATTAATCGAACCATACGACTTGGGGCAATATGGGAATCCAAATTCATGGTTTTTGAAACTGGTAATGAAAATGACAATTTTGACCGGATTGGCCACACCCGGATTGGCCACACCAGTCAAAATGCCCATTTTCATTACCAGTTTCAAAAACCATGAATTTTGATACCCATATTGCCCTAAGTCGTATGGTTCGATTAATGTCCCCCCGGTAGAACCTTCCCGAGGGCACTGGCCACTCCGGGTGTGGCCAATCCAGTCAAAATTGCCATTTTCATTACCAGTTTCAATAACCATGAATTTTGATACCCATATTGTCGTATGGTTCGATTAATGTCCCCCAGTAGAACCTTCCGAGGGCACTGGCCACTCCGGGTGTGGCCAATCCAGTCAAAATGGCCATTTATTACCAGTTTCAAAACCATGAATTTGATACCCAAGTCGTATGGTTCGATTAATGTCCCCGGTAGAACCTTCCCGAGGGCACTGGCCACTCCGGGTGTGGCCAATCAGTCAAAATGGCCATTTTCATTACCAGTTTCAAAAACCATGATTTTGATACCTATATTGCCCAAGTCGTATGGTTCGATTAATGTCCCCGGTAGAACCTTCCCGAGGCACTGGCCACTCCGGGTGTGGCAATGTCAAAATTGCCATTTTCATTACCAGTTTCAAAACCATGAATTTTATACCCATTGCCCTAAGTCGTATGGTTCGATTAATGTCCCCGGTAGAACCTTCCTGGCACTCCGGGTGTGGCAATCGTCAAAATGGCCATTTTCATACCAGTTTCAAAAACCATGATTTTGATACCTATATTGCCCCAAGTCGTATGGTTCGATTAATGTCCCCGGTAGAACCTTCCCGAGGGCACTGGCCACTCCGGGTGTGGCCAATCCAGTCAAAATGGCCATTTTCATTACCAGTTTCAAAAACCATGAATTTTGATACCCATATTGCCTAAGTCGTATGGTTCGATTAATGTCCCCGGTAGAACCTTCCTGGGGCACTGGCCACTGGTGTGGCCAATCAGTCAAATGGCCATTTTCATTACCAGTTTCAAAAACCATGATTTTGATACCTATATTGCCCCAAATCGTATGGTTCGATTAATGTCCCCCGGTAGAACCTTCCCGAGGGCACTGGCCACTCCGGGTGTGGCCAATCCAGTCAAAATTGCCATTTTCATTACCAGTTTCAAAAACCATGAATTTTTATACCCATATTGCCCCAAGTCGTATGGTTCGATTAATGTCCCCCCAGTAGAACCTTCCCGAGGGCACTGGCCACTCCGGGTGTGGCCAATCCAGTCAAAATGGCCATTTACATTACCAGTTTCAAAAACCATGAATTTTGATACCCATATTGCCCCAAGTCGTATGGTTCGATTAATGTCCCCCCGGTAGAACCTTCCCGAGGGCACTGGCCACTCCGGGTGTGGCCAATCCAGTCAAAATGGCCATTTTCATTACCAGTTTCAAAAACCATGAATTTGATACCATATTGCCCTAAGTCGTATGGTTCGATTAATCCCCCGGTAGAACCTTCCGAGGGCACTGGCCACTCGGGTGTGGCCAATCCAGTCAAATTGCCATTACCAGTTTCAAACCATGAATTTATACCCATATTGCCCAAGTCGTATGGTTCGATTAATGTCCCCAGTAGAACCTTCCCGAGGGCACTGGCCACTCGGGTGTAATCAATCAAAATGGCCATTTATTACCAGTTTCAAAACCATGATTTGATACCTATATTGCCCCAAGTCGTATGGTTCGATTAATGTCCCCGGTAGAACCCCCGAGGGCACTGGCCACTCAGGTGGTCCAATCAAAAAATGGCCATTTCATTACCAGTTTCAACCATGAATATTGCCTTAAGTCGTATGGTTCGATTAATCCCCCGGTAGAACCTTCCCGAGGGCACTGGCCACTCCGGGTGTGGCCAATCCAGTCAAAATGGCCATTTTCATTACCAGTTTCAAAACCATGATTTTGATACCTATATTGCCCCAAGTCGTATGGTTCGATTAATGTCCCCCGGTAGAACCTTCCGAGCACTGGCCCTCCGGGTGTGGCCAATCAGTCAATTGCCATTTTCATTACCAGTTTCAAAAACCATGAATTTATACCCATATTGCCCAAGTCGTATGGTTCGATTAATGTCCCCCAGTAGAACCTTCCCGAGGGCACTGGCCACTCCGGGTGTGGCAATCAGTCAAAATGGCCATTTTCATTACCAGTTTCAAAAACCATGAATTTTATACCCATATTGCCCCAAGTCGTATGGTTCGATTAATGTCCCGGTAGAACCTTCCCGAGGCACTGGCACTCGGGTGTGGCAATCAGTCAAAATGGCCATTTCATTACCAGTTTCAAAAACCATGAATTTTGATACCCATGCCTAAGTCGTATGGTTCGATTAATGTCCCCGGTAGAACCTTCGAGGCACTGGCCACTCGGGTGTGGCCAATCCAGTCAAAATTGCCATTTTCATTACCAGTTTCAAAAACCATGAATTTATACCCATTGCCCAAGTCGTATGGTTCGATTAATGTCCCCAGTAGAACCTTCCCGAGGGCACTGGCACTCTCGGTGTGGCCAATCCAGTCAAAATGTTTTCATTACCAGTTTCAAAAACCATGAATTTTGATACCCATATGCCCCAAGTCGTATGGTTCGATTAATGTCCCCGGTAGAACCTTCCGAGGGCACTGGCCACTCCGGGTGTGGCCAATCCAGTCAAAATGCCCATTTTCATTACCAGTTTCAAAACCATGAATTTTGATACCTATATTGCCCCAAGTCGTATGGTTCGATTAATGTCCCCCAGTAGAACCTTCCCGAGGGCACTGCCCCCCGGGTGGCCCAAAATGGCCATTTACATTACCAGTTTCAAAAACCATGATTTTGATACCTATATTGCCCAAGTCGTATGGTTCGATTAATGTCCCCCGGTAGAACCTTCGAGGGCACTGGCCACTCGGTGTGGGTAATCAGTCAAAATGGCCATTTTCATTACCAGTTTCAAAAACCATGATTTTGATACCTATATTGCCCAAGTCGTATGGTTCGATTAATGTCCCCGGTAGAACCTTCGAGCACTGGCCACTCGGGTGTGGCCAATCCAGTCAAAATGGCCATTTTCATTACCAGTTTCAAAAACCATGAATTTGATACCCATATTGCTAAGTCGTATGGTTCGATTAATGTCCCCGGTAGAACCTTCGAACACTCCGGGTGTGGCCAATCAGTGCCATTTTCATTACCAGTTTCAAAACCATGAATTTTATACCCATATTGCCCAAGTCGTATGGTTCGATTAATGTCCCCAGTAGAACCTTCCCGAGGCACTGGCCACTCCGGGTGTGGCCAATCCAGTCAAAATGGCCATTTTCATTACCAGTTTCAAAACCATGAATTTTGATACATATTGCCCCAAGTCGTATGGTTCGATTAATGTCCCCGGTAGAACCTTCCCGAGGCACTGTCCGGTGGTGCCAATCAGTCAAAATGCCCATTTTCATTACCAGTTTCAAAACCATGAATTTTGATACCTATATTGCCCAAGTCGTATGGTTCGATTAATGTCCCCAGTAGAACCTTCCCGAGGGCACTGGCCACTCCGGGTGTGGCCAATATCCTATAAATGTGGTCCCAAGCCCATTGCCCCAAATCATTCTGGTCCGGTGACCGTCCTTACAATCTTCATAAGAACAGAATTCCTCCCAATTTAGTGCACAAACTGTGTCTTTCAATGTGTGTGTGTGTGAGCAATAAAATTACCACCGTCGATCCGTCTCTGACGGATTTTCGGTCAAAACTATCTGTTCAGAGGCTATCTGTTAGCGTATATAGTTCGCATGCAATGTGGCAACATTGTGCAAATTTTGCCTCGTCTCCTGCTTTGTTGGAACTGTCACGCGAGAATGTTGCACCATTGTTGCCACATTTCATGCGAACTATATACGCTAACAGATAGCCTCTGAACAGATAGTTTTGACCGAAAATCCGTCAGAGACGGATCGACGGTGGTAATTTTATTGCTCACACACACACACACGCACACATTGAAAGACACAGTTTGTGCACTAAATTGGGAGGAATTCTGTTCTTATGAAGATTGTAAGGACGGTCACCGGACCAGAATGATTTGGGGCAATGGGCTTGGGACCACATTTATAGGATATTGGCCACACCCGGAGTGGCCAGTGCCCTCGAGAAGGTTCTACTGGGGGGACATTAATCGAACCATACGACTTGGGGCAATATGGGTATCAAAATTCATGGTTTTTGAAACTGGTAATGAAAATGGCCATTTTGACTGGATTGGCCACACCCGGAGTGGCCAGTGCCCTCGGGAAGGTTCTACTGGGGGGACATTAATCGAACCATACGACTTGGGGCAATATGGGTATCAAAATTCATGGTTTTTGAAACTGGTAATGAAAATGGCCATTTTGACTGGATTGGCCACACCCGGAGTGGCCAGTGCCCTCGGGAAGGTTCTACCGGGGGGACATTAATCGAACCATACGACTTGGGGCAATATAGGTATCAAAATTCATGGTTTTTGAAACTGGTAATGAAAATGGGCATTTTGACTGGATTGGCCACACCCGGAGTGGCCAGTGCCCTCGGGAAGGTTCTACCGGGGGGACATTAATCAAACCATACGACTTGGGGCAATATAGGTATCAAAATTCATGGTTTTTGAAACTGGTAATGAAAATGGGCATTTTGACTGGATTGGCCACACCCGGAGTGGCCAGTGCCCTCGGGAAGGTTCTACCGGGGGGACATTAATCGAACCATACGACTTGGGGCAATATAGGTATCAAAATTCATGGTTTTTGAAACTGGTAATGAAAATGGGCATTTTGACTGGATTGGCCACACCCGGAGTGGCCAGTGCCCTCGGGAAGGTTCTACCGGGGGGACATTAATCAAACCATACGACTTGGGGCAATATAGGTATCAAAATTCATGGTTTTTGAAACTGGTAATGAAAATGGCCATTTTGACTGGATTGGCCACACCCGGAGTGGCCAGTGCCCTCGGGAAGGTTCTACCGGGGGGACATTAATCAAACCATACGACTTGGGGCAATATAGGTATCAAAATTCATGGTTTTTGAAACTGGTAATGAAAATGGGCATTTTGACTGGATTGGCCACACCCGGAGTGGCCAGTGCCCTCGGGAAGGTTCTACCGGGGGGACATTAATCGAACCATACGACTTGGGGCAATATAGGTATCAAAATTCATGGTTTTTGAAACTGGTAATGAAAATGGCCATTTTGACTGGATTGGCCACACCCGGAGTGGCCAGTGCCCTCGGGAAGGTTCTACCGGGGGGACATTAATCGAACCATACGACTTGGGGCAATATAGGTATCAAAATTCATGGTTTTTGAAACTGGTAATGAAAATGGGCATTTTGACTGGATTGGCCACACCCGGAGTGGCCAGTGCCCTCGGGAAGGTTCTACCGGGGGGACATTAATCAAACCATACGACTTGGGGCAATATAGGTATCAAAATTCATGGTTTTTGAAACTGGTAATGAAAATGGGCATTTTGACTGGATTGGCCGCACCCGGAGTGGCCATTGCCCTGAGGGAAGGTTCTACCGGGAGGACATTTACGGAACCATACGTCTTGAGGCAATATGCGTATCAAAATTCATGGTTTTTGATACTGGTGATGAAAATGGCCATTTTGGCAGGATTGGCCACACCCGGAGTGGCCATTGCCCTGAGGGAAGGTTCTACCGGGAGGACATTTACGGAACCATACGTCTTGGGGCAAAATGCGTATCAAAATTCATGGTTTTTGATACTGGTGATGAAAATGGCCATTTTGGCAGAATTGGCCACACCCGGAGTGGCCAGTGCCCTGAGGGAAGGTTCTTCCGGGAGGACATTGACGGAACCATACGACTTGGGGCAATATGGGTATCAAAATTCATGGTTATTGAAACTGGTAATGAAAATGGCCATTTTGACTGGATTGGCCACACCCGGAGTGGCCAGTGCCCTCGGGAAGGTTCTACCGGGGGGACATTAATCGAACCATACGACTTGGGGCAATATGGGTATCAAAATTCATGGTTTTTGAAACTGGTAATGAAAATGGCCATTTTGACCGGATTGGCCACACCCGGAGTGGCAAATGCCCTCGGGAAGGTTCTACCGGGGGGACATTAATCGAACTATTCGACTTGGGGCAATATGGGTACCAAAATTCATGGTTTTTGATACTGGACATGAAAATTACCATTTTGATTGGACATTTTCCGAACCATACTTGTTTTGGCAATTTATTTCCACAGAGGTGCCAAAGATTGAAAACATTTTATAGGAATTAATTATTTAGGATTAAATACATAGGCAATGTTTTAAAAATATAAAATAAAATAGAATATTTTTTAGGAGTTTTGTACAAAGTTCTTTGTCATATTGGTCATGTAGAACATAACCACCTGCACCTTTTTTTTATTTAAACGATTTATTGACAAAATACATGAAAATTTGACTTAAAATTTCACTCATCAAATATGAATAGTGCTGAAAAAATCAAGTTTTGCAACGAGTTCCATACAACATTTTATGCAATTCGGAAGTGCATGTACGACTCGTGCTGAAAAAATCCTCTTTTTGCAACTTGTTGCATGAACTACGAATCTGCAATAACCCAGAAGAGTTGTTTAAACAAAAAAATCATTTTAAAATTTAGATTTTTTTTTGTAAATTTGCAATGTTATTTCTTAAGAGTGATACAATTTTGTATAGCTTTAAAGTTTCGATTTCCATATTTAATTAAGGCCGAAACAGGTATTTTTTAAAGTTTTTTTTTTTTAATTTATTATTTGTTAAAGAGCCTGAAAGGCCATAAAGGCTTATCGGCTTTTTTTCAATTTTCTTTTTCCGTGCCCGGTAAATTCACAATTTCTCTGTGTAGTGCACGCACTTTTTGTATGGCTGACCGTTTTTAGCATGGTCTGTTTACTGTTTTTGTTTAACATTTCTGGATTGAAATTGAGTTTTGGTAATCTGTAAAGGTCAAAAAGTGGGGCAATGGAAACTACAAAAAATGGCGTTCTGAAGTCAATGTTGCCCAAAATAGACGTGCGACTAGATACCATGACCACAACGAACTGTTATTTTTTCTGTAACGAAATGTCCAGAGTTTTTGTACCGAAAAAAAGTGCACCGACCAAACTCCAACTGACCAAACTCTGTAACACCGGGGGAAGTCCTGCTTGAATTGTGTTTTTGCCCTGATAGCATTATTCAATTACTGCGCTGCGCCACAGCAGCATAGAACCAACACAAACTCGTTCACACAAAAGCTGTTATCTGCTGGACACAACAGTTTTATGCCTTTAGTGTGTCTGTTTGTGTTACATCTTTTCACATATTTATTTTGTTGAATGAAATAAAACGAGGACAAAAAAGTTTCCTGGAAAAGAGGGGCTAAAAAGGGCAATAATTTAATTTTCGTACTGGTCGTTGCTTTTTTTTGCTGGTGGTCGCCACAAATCTGACAAGCAATCAATTTTATTGCACTTTTTTGGCACATTGTGCATTTTTTTGTTGCCTAAAGGGACAACCACGGTTGTGAAAAGCAATCTGCTGTTGATATGCGTAATTTTAATCGTTGGTTTTAGTAGGGGTGGGTTGTTAATGGGAGAGAGCGCTTTTTGCAGTGATTTAAAATGTCAACGTTTTAATAAATTATTCAGTGTTCAACCAATCACGTCAGTTATGACAAATTAATGTTGAAAATATGGCATCGATAATTGCGTAGTAAAAAAGGCAATTCGTTTAAATTGTGGTCATTAAATAGTGCAGTCTAATTTCCAATTTTTCATATTTTTAAATTCTGAAACAAATCACGAAAAATAAGTAAAAAGTTAACAAGAAATATAATAAAAAATATATTAAAGCAAACTAAAGTCAGTCATGATATCCCCTCAACGATCAGTTCAGTACTGAAAGCGAATATCGGACATACGAACTCTCAAAAACACGACTGTTTGTCACAACAGTTCATCCATTCCTCTCAGAGAGAATGAACTGTCTGCAGCAAAATGTGAGAACAACAAAACTGAGAAAACAGACTCTTTCCCACCCAAACTCTCTCAGAGCACGAAACGATACAAACGATAAGCACCACACGCCGACTCCTCTTGTACAGTATCAACGCTCCCATATGGTCCGCCGGCCTGGTGTGGTCCTCGGAGTTGGTCTCGGAACGTTCGATGAGCAACCCGCAGGCATCGCATAACCATAAATAAAGTCTGTCTCAATTTTCGGGGTTCGCGAACTGATTTATTGAAGTCTCCCCAAACTGTTTGGAAGCAAACAACAAAAAAGAGTAGCATAACTTTGGGTCAGGCTTTTATGCTTGAGTGGCGGCGCGGAACTTGTTTCTTCTTGGAAATTTTGGAAGTAACACGACGACAACTCAAATCGCATCATGTTTCGGTGGTGGAGAAAATTGAATTCCGATACGGCTCATAAAAGAATTTAAAATAAAAATAGACGAGCATGGTTTGGATTCCAAGGCGAGTTGGGCGGTTTGGGGAAAACACAGATCAAATTTTATGGATTTCTACAGGAAATAGAATGTACGATTGATTTATGACTCATTGGAAGCAAAGCAATCAAAATAGTAATTTCTGGATTATTAGAAGAAGCAAGGTTTAAATGTGACACTTGTGACATTCTTAGAATGAAAAACGTAAAGTTACATAGAATCTTATGTGAGACTGAAGACTGTGAGGTTGGTTACATAACATTTCTTGTAAAATTGCAGTGAAACTTAAATTAATTAAAAAATCAAAAACCATATATCATTACTGTTATTTTCTTCTCAAAAAAGCCTTAAAAAATGATCCACTGCCATGTAATTTTACAGGATTTTTTAATGATAAAATAGCATTCTTCTCGTACTACTCATTAAAGTGAGAGTCATGGCAATTTCTAGACTTCCATCTTGATACCCCGTCAGCTGGACTCATTACAAACTGTTATTATTAGAAAACACACACACAACCACCCACTACGACAGGGCAACAACTGTGTTTACATTATTAAACTGGGGGGCCACGCGCTTTGTTTGTGTGTTTTTCCCGGACGACAGCTTTATTTGCTCGGACTCTGACTAAACCAGACGCTCCGCGGTCTATCTAAACCACATTTTTTTTTTCGGGGTGGCGGCGTTGTCACAAGTAATTGGATTTGGATCGCGCCAATGAACGGCGTTTGTTCCGGGCCATTGTGTGACACGTGCCACAACGGTGGTGGTGTGGAGATTAGGAGGTTTTGGGGGAGCGAAGAGCTTTCTTCCACATCAATGGGTTTGATCGAGGGAGAACTAATTTCGAATGAAGTCGGTGACAAAAGGCACGAGCGTGTAAAGTGTTTGGTTTCTTAATCGAGGTGACTGGATTAAATTGTGTCTTAGAGCATAGCAAAACAGATTTATGCCTTTCTTACAAAAGAAAGGTTTGAGGTTTGCTTTTGGAAAAACAGCAGAATTTATATAACTTTTGTGTGTGGCAGTGGGGTTGAAGACGATTTTTTATAATGAAATTCTAATAAAATTTGCACCAGCCTTAGTTTATCGATAAAACCAAATTAAAAAATTCAACAATTATAGTAACATTATGCGGCACTGATTTGTCTGATTGTCTTTAACAAAGGCTCTAGTTCTCCTATATGTGGATACATTTGGTTTTTGATGATGATTTACTAAAATTATTTGTGTTATATTTAGTAAAAAATTTAATATGGGCATAGTTTTTCAAAAGCTATTTCTTTTCAAATAACAATATTTTTCGCACAATAATGAAAAAGAATAATGCATTTGAAAAGCGTCAAAAAATATTTTTAGAAATTTTATGAATTGCTTGATTTACAAAATTATCATATCATCAACTTAAATGAAGGCTATTACACATAACACATAAAAAAGCTTTTGTCCCTCGGGCTTCTTTGAAATCTCACATCCAAGGGTCCTGATTTTCAGTTCAAAGATCAGAAATCACTCACTCATCACCGAATGAATCTTTGCCGACTGGAGCAGGCAACCATTCGCGAGCGAACACTACTCGCTCTCTGCCAGCGGCTTGCTCAATAGCTCACTCAGCGAAACAAATACTTCTTGAATTTCTCTTTCTACTCCGTCCGTCAACCCGAGTCATACACGAATCTGCTCAGAGAGGAGAGAGCCAAAAAAATACCAACGCGGTGCTCATTTGGCCTGCACTACCACAGTTTGCCGTCAATTAGAATTTGGTATTTATGGTTTAAATTGCAGCCAAATGTGTCTTTCATGTTGTGTAAACTACAAAATTGCAAAAAATAATATTGATATCATTGATTTTAAGCAATTTCTTAAATGACCAAAGCTAAGCCGATCGCAAAGTATTCTCAGTCAGCATTGAGCGACTTAACGAAATCGTTCTCTCCGAACCATTCGCTGTACTACCCGATTTGAATGAGAGGGAGAGCAAAGAGAGAGTGTTCGGTAGCGATTGGTTTGGAAGTGACAAACGGTAGGAATACATCAGAGCAGTTTTTCGTCGTTCTAGATTTGTGCTCGCGAGTGACTGAGTCTTTTTGGAGCAGTCAGGACCCTTGCTACCATCTCAAATTAAAAAAAAATGTAGTAAAAAGCATCAAAAGGTTATTTAGGCTCTTGCTCAAGCTTATCGCACTTTAAAAATTTTAGAACAAAAAAAAGTTATGTCAATTTTTTTCCAGGTTTTTTTTAACAATCATTAGCTACTGTTGAAAAAAATGTCCGTGATTTTTTGGGACAATATTTTTTACCAATGTTGATTTTTTTGAAGTTATTTAAAAAAGCTCCAACCAACTCTTATATTTTTAAAATATAACGAGTGTAGTTTTTGATGGTTTGACTTAAGTCGCCTTTTCAAAATATTTTTTTTTAAATTGATATGTTACAGAGTTTTTTTTTCGCTAAACTCGAAATACATAAAAAAAAACAAAAATATTAATAAAAAAACACACACACAAAATATGCAAATGATAAATATTTCAGTGATTAAGTATATTTGGCCGTAAAAAAATTAAAAAGTCAACAAAATAATTCAAACTAAAACTACTAAAATTAAAAATTAATTACCTATCTTAAACAAGTGAAATCATGATTTTTATAACAACATTTTCAAACAGTAGTCAAAATATTTCTTAAAAATAAAAAAAAAAAACAGAAAAAAAATTAATTTGCCTAAAACGAACGAATGTTAATATTTTAAATAATATGAACATTTCATTCATTTCAAAAAGCTTCACAAAATAATAAAGATAGATATAACCAGTTTTGATGAAGTTTTGAGCTTAAAGCTTAAATCATTTTTTTTTCTCTGAAAAGCGTCTCTAAACAAAAGAAATACAGGTTGGGGGTATGGATATCAAATCTGATAAATCAAAACACCAAATTTAAATCAAGAGCAACACAAGTTTGCAAATAAGTATTAATAAAACCTTGGCATTCAAATTAATTGAAAAATTGAAAATTGGTTTAATAGTTGCAAACTGTTAACCATATTATGTAAATTTAATAAAGTAAATACATACCAACATTGTCCCTTAGGACTAAGTTCAAGCAAACATTTTTCCGATTAAATGTGAGTTGGCAGAAGTCAAGTCAATTATTTTTAAACTTCAGCTTTCCATGATTACCGGATAAAGCAAAACACTTTTCAATACATTTATTTGATTTTTTTTATTACAAACTTAATCAGATTAATCCAAAGTAAAATTTTGTTTATTAAAAATAATTCTTAAATTTAAGAATATTATAAAAAGAAAACCAATCACTTTTTCGTTCCCTTTGGAGATCTAAAATTGATTATAATGTGATTTTTCCAAAACTTTTATAGTAAACCCGTACATTTTATCTAGATTAACTTTGCTTATAATTCATATTTTGAAGAAACAAAAAGCACAATAATAACAACAAATAAGCGTTTTTTAAACCTAATTATTAATTAGTTTTTAAAGATGGTATTCAGAAATATAACGTTAACTTTTTTGATTAGGTAAAACATTTTAAGGAATAATAAAATAATAATAACAGCTTAGGGGAATTTATTTGAAAAAATATTATAAAACTGAAAATTTTAGAAAGAATTATCTAGAAGAAACACTAATGAGAAAAAACATATCTCGAGATGGTTAAAAATTTCACATCAGAATGTTGATGGTTTGATCATTTTTCAGCTCCTTGCATAATGTCAGGAAATTTTGAAACCGATCAAACTTATCAACTCATTTAATATGCAATCGGTGTTCAAAAGTTTCTCACAGCTTGCACCCCCTCTTCTTCTTTTATACTCACGTTGTTTCTAGATACTGGAAGTACTGGTAAACCGGCTTCCGGAACAAGAATCCTTCCGCTTTCTCCACCATCATAATACGCTATCATGAACGCCGTCAACCGTGAAACTTATTATCCTCCTTCTTCTTTAATTTTTTTTGCGGGTTTTTTTTCTTCACTCTGATGCAATCTCCCCCAGGCTAAACTCAATTTAAGTTTAATTAGAATTGGAACTCCTTTTCGCTCGTTTCGGGCAAACTTATCTTCTAATTCTATTGTAAAACATTTCGCGTTTTTTCTTTGCTTTCTCACACTAAAATCACTGCTCGCTTGTCGGATTTGGTAGATTAAAAATTAAACACTCGTAATTTTGCACTTTTAGCAATTTTCGCGATGCACACTTTTCCTTCGGCGCTGCCATTCGAGTGAGAGAAAAACTTGATCCTCCCCCAGGAGCTTTTCTTTCTGCTGGAAAGAGCAAATCGCTGTCAAAGTTTGCTCAACTTGTGTCGTCTGGATTCGTTGCTCCCCCCTGGAGGTTAATTAAAAATCACTTTTCACAATGTCACTTTGCTTCTTCTTTTTTTATTTATTCGAAATGGGGGTTTTCCACTTGAAGGAAAATTCCGAGCCCTTTCCACTCCCCCACCACTAATTGGGTTGGAGGATTATTCCGGATCGATTGGGGTATCAACCAGAGCACCTCTTTTTCCCCCCAGAATAATATCCACCAAGTTGCGTAAGCTGAAAGCTCTTCGGAAAGCTTCTTCTTCTTACTTTACTTCCTCTGTGGAGCAGTCAGGGAACGTGACTAGGCGATTCCCGGTGGATTATATCACAGCTTTGTCCTCGGGATTTACCTTGGCCGAGGATTTCCACAACCTCGAAAGCTGCGTTTGGTCGATGAAATTTATTGTGATGCAGCGATTAGGTAAAGGCACCAGCGGTTCGTATTTGTTTTGTTTTCTGTTTTTCGGAGTAGAAATTTATGCTACGAATTCTAGCTGAATCCAAGATGGTTCAGTTGCTACCGTTTTAGCCTGAGGTGCTGCGCGAAGGTGATCTGAAAGTAAGTATTATGGGAGTTGTAAATTTGGGGGTGAGTGCTGTAGCGTTGAGCAAGAACAACCTCCCAAATTGGTGCTGGAGCGTTGAGTTGAGTTCGTTGTTTGGAATTGTTTTGTGCGGTGAGCGGAAATATTTTTGCGAGTTAATTATGATGGTATTCAACAGATTTGGCTTGGATTGGAATAGCTAGAGAGAAATATGCTGGAACAAATTCTTGCATTTTTTGGAGATAAGTTCCAATTGGAGCCACGTAATTTTGCATTTCGTGAAATTTTTAGAAAAAAAAAAATAAAAAAGGATTTTAATGTAGGCAATTTCAACTAACCGCTTTATAGTTGAAATTGCCTTCTTCTAAATGAAGCTTACGTCTCTTATTCAAGCTAATGAAAGTTATTGATTTTGCTAGTCAATTGCTGTATTTAAATAATGCAAAAGGTTTGGAAGAATAAACATGCTGGCAGTAAACAGTTGAAAATGTTGAATTTTGGAAAGTTGAAAATTTGGTTGGTTGAATAAAGCCTTTTTATATAAAAAGGTTAATTTCAACAAAAAGCTATTTTTTTCATTTTTTTAAAAGAAAAATCCTTTTTGTTACTGTGCAGTTGAAAAAGTGAAAGTAATAAAATTATGCTGATAATTTGCCATTTTTATTTTACTAAAATGACTGTATTTTGGCACTGAAGTCACACAAAATCCATATTCAAATCAAAATTGTTCAGAAAGCTAAAACCTATCATGGTATTTATTTTGACTGTTATTTTTTAACGGGTTGCGAAGAGAGACCTTCTTTAAAAAAATCACGCAAAAAATCTTTAAATGTTGCCATGTTGCCAATGAAAAATTAAGATTTCCTGGATCAATATGAATACAGAACATTATTAGGGAGACCAATAACTATGATTTGAAGTGAAATACGGGGTAATTTGAAAGTATTTAAAAAAAATTTAGAGCAAAATATGTTAAAATATAAAATTTTCTATGAAGGCAGGATTTTTTTCATTAAATCGCAAATTGCTTGTTCTAAACTATTTTTGGAATATTTCGTTGTATGAAAACATTGTTCCTTAGACAAAAAATCTATGGAAATCCAGTTTAGACTTATTCTTAGTATGTATTCTTAGATTTCTTTAAAAGTAAACATAGAAGTTTTTTACACATTTTTTTAAGGTTACATTACTTTAAAATAAGTAATATTCAACAACCAAAATTTTCAACCTTCCAAAAGCCCCTACTTTTGGAAGGTTGAAAATTTGGCTGTCGAATATTATTTATTATTTTAAAGTAATTTAACCTAAAAAAATGTAAACCTGATGAAAATTCACCAGTTCCTGATGTAATAATACGAAAAATATGTCATCATTCTCTGATGAATATTACCATTTTTTTCTGTGTTGAATAAGCTAAAGAGTTTTTGTTGAAATGCGAAAACTCGCTCTTAAATAATAGACACACACATTATTTATTCGATATTTCACGAACTGCTTTTAGAGTAATTGAAAAATATTTGAAAAAGGTCTTGGGCCGGAGGTTGGGCTCTTCTGCTTTACATTTTTGAATAACGTACTCTGAGTTTTTTTGAAACAGAAAACAGAAATATTGCAATCTTCCAAAATTGAAGTTTTTTTTTCTATGTAGTTGTTCCACAATAAAAATACTTGATAGTACAAAGAAATAGTACATATAGTCCAACGGTCCATAAAAAATGCTCTTTTGAATCTTTTGAAAATCCGTAGCTTGAGGGGATTTTCTGATCGATATTTTGTTAAAGGGACCATCCATAAACCACGTGGACACTTTGGGGGGGGGGGGTATGGTGATTGTCCACGATCCATACAAAAAAGATTTTTTTTTATATGGACAAATGTCCACGAGGGGGGGGGGGATGGTAACAGATTCCCAAAAAAGTGTCCACGTGGTTTATGAATAGTCCCAAAGATATAGGTTATGATTGGATTTTTTCGAAAATACATGTTATCTTTTCTTAAGGCTATTTTTGAATGAAAAATTGATTGTTTTCATGTTTTGACCCATTTCAGTTTTAACTTTTCAAAAAACAATTTTATTTCTTAAATTTGAAAAAGCAAAAATTCTTATCCATTTTGAAAAAAAAATTGGATAGCTCTGCAAATTATCAAAAATACTAAAATTTCCAAAATTCGCAAAGGATGCAATTTTTTTCTACATTTTCACTTTATTATTTTTTATGTAAATCACTGAAAATGTTACAGAACATCGTATTTTTTTTAAAATACTTAGATTTCCATAATTTGCAATTTGGGTATCAAATGGAGCAAAATTTTATATAAAGCATACACGATTTTAATGAAATGAATTTGAGTATTTTCGAAAAATTACGGTATTTTGTGAAAATTGTAGGATTTTCCAGAAAAATCTAGAAAAGTGAAAAAGCATATAAAGTTTCATTTCGTTTGATACATATTAATACTGCAAATTTTGAAAAATTTAGTACTTTTGAAAAATATAATATTCTGTGAAAATTTCAGTATTATAAAAAAAAATACAGAAAAGTGAAAATCTAATCTAATCTAATCAAACACAAGCGCAGCCAGTCCGAAGAAAGCATCCTGGAAGAACATGTGATTAGATTACGCCACATGTTCTTTCTTGTCAATATTAATGATTGCAGTACATTCGAGCATCCCCGAAACGTATTACACTCATAAAAGCGGCCAGGCCTACTGCGTTGCATTAAAAAAAATACAGAAAAGTGAAAAAGCAAAAAAAAATAAAAAAAAAGTTAAAAATTAAAATTACAGGCCACGGTGTCAACATTTGAATGAAACAAGTGTTTTAAAATGCATCATACACCTGTCAAGTTGTTTTGCAATCATTGATTTCCAAAATTTCTAAGTACTGACGAAAATTTTATTTTTGCGAGAAAAAAAAGTTTTTGCGGTGCAGAAAATTGTAACATACATATTCCTCAGAGTTACCCAATTGCTTTCATTTTTCAATTGACGATATCTTGGCAAAAAATTACTCTGAAGTTCAATGTCACAATTATTATTTCTGTGAATTTGTCTCATCATGTATCATTTAAAAAGGGCAAAATCTTAATACTTCTGATTTGGCCAAGATATAAAAAATCAACTCACACAACTATCGTTGCCGAACCCATAACCATAAAACACACTTCCCAGAACGCTCCAATGCTGACCTCTTTCCCAAACCACCAACAGCTGATGCCCGTGTGGTGTGTCTACCCATTAGCGAAAGATATGTCCGCACACACGCCAACCCTAACCTAACCCACACATCCCGGTACACACCGGGTCCTAATAAATCATAACTTTTTCCCGTTTCCTCCAAACTGACGTTGGCGCGATGATGTCGTGTGACCTCATAAAATTAAGAAGTCACCACTTGGGACACCGGTCTCTGCTGATGCGAGCAGATTGGCGTTTGGCAATTGCCCGAACTGACCTGGTGTTAATTGAATTAGGGTAGTTGATTTATGGCTGATTTGAGGAATCTGTGAGAAATTACGTTGATATTGAGTAACAGTCAACTTGGTAGAACATATCTTGAAGTCAATTTTGAATCCTTTAAGCCTGAGTCGAGTGTCACCACTTGAAATCAATTAAACATTAAACAGACTAAATCACTATTTACCCACTTGAGACAATCAAGCAAATGTCCCGTAACCGACACACAATAGAAGCCTTTTCATCATGCACCGGAGACCACCCACACCATGCTACCCGGTTACGTCCGACGTTCCAGACGACTGCACTGCAAAACCTAATAATCATGGTCCAACCGGGGATCCTTTGGCCGAGCCCGATTCTTCTGTTGACAAAAGGCTAGACAATTAAGCAATATTTCATTCACTTTTCCACATTGTAATAACAACACAATTCCCGGGGATATAACGAGGAATCGGCTCAAACCGCCGTTGTGTGTGACTCACTTGAGGATATTTATGGGCGTAAACAAGATGCAATAACACACACACACGCGCCGTTAGAGGAGTAGGAGAACCTAAAGGAGCGTTAGAGCGTGGAGTTTGGCCGCTCTGAAGCAGAAGGAGTGTGCATCCAACTGGGAAGCGAACTTGACTAAGCAACTCTACAACACGTGATGACGAATACGATGGCGACAACAACAGCACCGTAGAGTTGTGACTGCAGATGACATGTATGTTGAGTTGGTGAACGAAAATAAACTGTTTTTTCGAGCAGAGATGCATGCAGAGCAGATCTATAGCGAGTGCAGCATAGCAGCAAAAGGGCAAGTAGGAGAAGATATTCAGACTTATGCCGCGCGAGCTCATGTTCTGGAGAATTCCTTTTGGATCTTTCTCCGAGCGCGTGAGCGCATAGTTTTTCGGGATGCGTTCGCCAACTTCGGGTGTAAACAAACTAATTAGGGCGTTTATGGCCCGCACGGAGGCGTTTATTGGAGGTGAAAACATGAGTCCCGGTCCGGTAGTTACTGGCAGTTTCTGGCAGATGTTCAGAAAAGTATTAACGGTTGGGATTTAGGACTAAATTCTAGGGGTTGAAAATTGAGTTGGCTTTAATTACATCTTTAACGAACAATAAGATTTGTGGACGAATTACAATGGCAACAACTCTCTGATTAAGAAATCAATTCTAATCTAATCTAACCTAACACAAACGCAGCCAGTCCGATGAAAGCATGCTGGAAAGTCTTGTGATAAGATAACGTCCCAAGCACATTTCTTGTCATTATTAATAATTGCATCAGAGAACACCCAAAAATGTATTTCAAAAATTAAAGTGGCCAGTCCTACTGCGTTGTGTTTACCGCAGAGAGGATTCAGAAAACGGATCACATTTCACAGAATCTACAGGGGAAGAAGAATGCGTGGACATACCGTAGCAAACGCTAATGTTTGTAGTTGTATATGCGTTATGTTATTAATCTCTCTGATTAAGAAATCAATTAAAAAAATAGTCACACAACTAGAAACAATAGCATCAAGTTACGTTAACTTTCCATAAATTCTTCCAAGAATCCACCCCCCTAAAGAGTAATGACCTACTTTCGACCAAACCAAACACCACAACACACACCTGAGGAGCTAATTTTGGACTGAACCACGGCTTGGCTGTTGTGTATATTCGGCGATGTAAACAAATTCTTGACTGCTTCTTCTTCGGCGCAAAACTCGCGAGGTTAGATTCATTACCATGTTGGACCATCTATTAGCGATCGCTTTGAAGTTTCGGGCGAGGTATTCTGGGGATAGAAAAGGAAGAATTTCTGCTGATCGATGAATTGTGACAACACTTGCTGGAATACCAAGAATGTTGACAAGTTTGAAGGTATACACCTGAAAAACTTGCAGAGAGAAATCGATTCCCTCGCGACAGTCACATTAAATATTCATAAACTTTCGTCTGCAACTAATTAGCGGGTTCAGGTCTTAGTGTGATATTTTTTTGGACAAGCTTTTTGTGTATAGTGCCGAGTGTCCAAAAGCAAACGCGACACAATGAGACATTCACACCAGCCTCACCAACGCCCATTGACCATAAACAGCCGGTAAACAATGGTTGATAATGAATGGTAATTGGTTGCTCATTAAGTTTTAGGTGGTTTGTTTGGACAGCGCAACGCGCTGCAGTCTCGCTGACTAAGCTTGTTGAGAGGTCGTTGTCGCGTGGTACAGTAAAGCCTTGGTAGTTGGATAGTGACAACTCTTCAAGGTACAGTTTAAAAAGTGTCAAACTACCGAGGTTCCACTGTGCAACCACCGGATATTCAGTACTTTCACGGCATAGGGAAAAGTATTTCACGGAGGTTAGGCTTTCCACCTGCCGCCCGGTAACGGGTTTCCCAGAACAGTTAATACAGGTTATAAAACCAACGATTAAAGTTGATTGTTTGTTTATTTAAATCCGATTCGATTTATGAACCCAGATGGAGCCGGCAATTAATCACCGCGAGCCCTTGTGCCAAACCGTCACATAGGAGTCAAGTCGCGCGAAAAGGCACCAAGAATTATTCCTTCGACGACAGAATGCATAAACAAGAGAGAAAAAAAGGTCGCAGTGTCTGGAACAGCAAAATGCGGCCACAAGAAGGTTCATTTCACGTCAAATCGAGCATTCGAGCCTCTTGAGCGCCACCCCAGACGAAAATAATTTATGACGATCCGGGGTTTGCTGCTACCACAAAGAAGCCAAAACAAGAACGACCTGCGGTCATCGAAATTGGCTAGAGGAAATTCTGTCAACCTCCCGCTGCCGCCGGATCGGGTTGCACAAAGTCGAGAGGTAATTTATGTACTTGCAATGGGGATTAATTTGCGGCGATGAGAAATGGCGTTCCGAAGAAATGGAATTAAATTTAATTACCACTTCCTGGATTGTCGAGTTCTGCGATCGTGACGGACTTGTTTTTGTCTTAAATTTGCTGCTTGAATCTTGCCAGATGTTCATCTCAATCTTGACTTTACCTGGAAATTTTAAAAATTTAGTTACTCTGGACTCTGGACTCTGGACTCTGGACTCTGGACTCTGG
This sequence comes from Culex quinquefasciatus, assembly GCF_015732765.1. NCBI lineage: Eukaryota > Metazoa > Arthropoda > Insecta > Diptera > Culicidae > Culex > Culex quinquefasciatus. The sequence goes on from NC_051862.1 coordinate 64,505,731, forward strand.
ACTCTGGACTCTGGACTCTGGACTCTGGACTCTGGACTCTGGACTCTGGACTCTGGACTCTGGACTCTGGACTCTGGACTCTGTTTTTGTTTTTGTTTTTGTTTTTGTTTTTGTTTTTGTTTTTGTTTTTGTTTTTGTTTTTGTTTTTGTTTTTGTTTTTGTTTTTGTTTTTGTTTTTGTTTTTGTTTTTGTTTTTGTTTTTGTTTTTGTTTTTGTTTTTGTTTTTGTTTTTGTTTTTGTTTTTGTTTTTGTTTTTGTTTTTGTTTTTGTTTTTGTTTTTGTTTTTGTTTTTGTTTTTGTTTTTGTTTTTGTTTTTTTTTGTTTTTGTTTTTGTTTTGTTTTTGTTTTTGTTTTTGTTTTTGTTTTGTTTTTGTTTTTGTTTTTGTTTTTGTTTTTGTTTTTGTTTTTGTTTTTGTTTTTGTTTTTGTTTTTGTTTTTGTTTTTGTTTTTGTTTTTTAAAGTAAAACGTCAAAACTCAATTTCGCTCTGAGCGGGAGGCTGTGTTGAATAAAAACAACTCACTCCATTCAGTTTTATCCACGATTCCCTTTTCCAAATAGTCATAAAGCAGTCCAAACGACAACCGCATGTGGGAATTTTTCAATCATATAAAAAGACAAAAATAAACAAAACAAGCTAAACGCTATCATCCGCTGCACTACTGCAGCATTGAAAGGGCATATTCAGACATTCTGACTCATGCACTGCAGGCCCAGACAGCAGTGTGATTGATCACAGCAAGTGCAATTTACACTCTTTACTAGATGAGAGAAATTGGCCACTTCTGGCATTCGTTAGCCTGCAATGGTGGCAATCACCTTAATTGAAGGCGCGAAAGCAATGCACCAAACTCTATGTATTAGGGTGGTTCTTGATATTTTTAGTATTTTATTTTAGCTCTTGAAAATGTATTTATAGATTTGATTGTCACTATCTAAGTATTTTGACTAATTTTTAAATTTTAAAATAATTTTTTTCCCAACTAGGGGTCAACCCTAACGCGGCACACGCAACCACTCTGTATTTCATTCCCCTGTTGACATTTCCTGAACGATGACGAAACGTCAACTGCGTTGGGCGTGTGAAATTTCCATAAGCTGTCACATGGGGCCTAATGCCCTGCAGTCCCTTGCGCATGCATCGCTGACTGCACTTTGCCTAACCCCTCGCTGTCGCTATCTTCTAATCGAGAAGGGGCCGGAATGAGAAATTCATGATGCGTAAATGTGAATAATAAAAGTAAATAATAATTATTCGAACACATACTTTTACGGCGACTTTCTCACGCGAACGGTGGTGCACCCTTGTTTTCGGGGGAATCAATTTCGATGAGTTGAGGGCGCACACACCACTCGAAAAAAGGGCCCTTGGGACAGTTGGGGGTCGTCCACAAGTTACGTCGACATTTAACTAAATTCTTTGGAAATAACTTTTTGGAAATTATGTTAACTTCTTCAAAATCATTCAGTGAAGTAATTCCTGAACGACCCCTCAAACCTTTGCACACGTGAGCCCTCAAAATTGGCCCCTCGTTTTTCGTCTAATTTGAATGTCTGGGGACTCGTTGCAAGGGTTCCCACCGACATGCACTCGCACTACGAAAATATGTGAATTGCATAAAATTCTCACCGTCGTCGCGAGTCATGAACGGAATGCACCGTTTGGTTGGTCGGACTTTACGGTCGGTTGCACTACTGCTGCTGAACTCAACGGAGTAAGATTAATGGATTGCCACCGAACAGGGAATTTGTGGTGCGGCCATCGATTGGCAAGTTTGTTGGTTATTGGTTGGCGTTTTATGGGTTTTTATCTCATTTGTCTCCGGAATAGAGCAATAGTTTTGACAGCTGGGGCCACCTGAAAATGTGACTATTAGTAGCTGTTGATATTTAATTTGTTGAGTGGCTAACTCAAATAAGTTATTGATAAACAAAATAAACGCTCTGTCATACAAATCACAATATTGAATGAAAATACTTCGTCAAAACAAAGAAATTTCAACAATTTTATTAGAACCTTGATATTTTACTACACAGTCCTGACTCGATTATTTGATTTTTTGATAGTTCAAAAGTCTTCGAAGAAACTTAAAAAATCGAATCATGAATCATGATTTGAATATCCGAAGCAAAGAACATCGGACAAGCGAGTCTTGACTGTACCTGCTATCTTCTCAAATCGGTGTGACATTTAGATTTGACACTCACCAGGTGTTCCAACTTCCAACCAATCTTCACGTATAGCAATTCGTGATCTATTGCCGATCGTTGAAGGTCGATCAACCTGCCCAGCCATAAATCTCCGCGCGAATCATGTTTTTCAAGTCCAATAAATACGTGAACGGGGCGTTACAAGTTCAACCTGTTTGCGGAACCCCCTCCTAAAAATAGGCTCTCTTTTGAAGTCGTCCAACAACTGCCTAAAACTGCTGTGACATTAGACGCGAGACATGTTTGCTCTTTGTATGGATCGAACCTTCCCCAAAACAAATTTAAATCGTATTAAAAACACACACGCGACCCGAGCAGCTGTCCGCCTTTTATGATTGATATTGAGCGGTCCGAGCCGCAATGTTTGAGTCAATGAAAACGACCTTGGCCTGTCGGCTTGTCAATTTTTGGTGTATCGCTTGATAGACAGGTTTGGGCGCTGCAGTTGGTCTACGCTTGAAGAAGTGTTTGGTGCAACTGCAACGGGGCAGACCCGGAATTCCAAAAATGTTTGGACTTCCTTGTTGAAATATTTCAAGAATCAATTGTCAAGTTCATCTCGGCTATGTCCTTAAAGGGCATCCTTCGTGACAGATGTGCCAACTCACGATCTTAATCAACAGGTCGCCCATTTGCAACGCTTAAAACGTCGCTTAGCCAACCCCCCTGGTTAATGTTCACGGTTACGCTAATTGAAGTCTCGTTTCCACAACCACACTTTTCCGCGTTAACTCTGGTAGCACGCCAGCAGTAATTTATTTCCATGCTATTTAGGCTTCTCCCCCCTGGTGAAAACGCTACTTGCAATTGCTAATGCACTATCCATCACCGGTAATATCTTAATCTTGGCGCTCGGCGAACGTGTACCTCCTCGTGGGTCTTAGAAGATAGCCTTTTGAACCAACGCGTTGGTTCCCTCTTCTCATCAGCCCCGTTGCGAAACGTGCGACTTTGATTCATGACTTTACCAGGGTCTACGAGAGCCCCCACCTATTTTCCACTTTCCCAAAACGGGACTTCCCGGAAGGATGCCGTGCAAGGATTCGCACGTTCAGCGTTGAACACGTCCGCAAACGGGGGTAGGTCAGATGTTTTAATTATAACCCTTCGGCGGTCCTTCGAGACTCGAGACACCGGCCGGCGGCGTAGCCGACCCTTTGGGATTTTTATTACGTATCTGCCCGCGAAGGATACCCACGTCGTGCTCGATTCAGTCGTGAGGCGAACTATTTGCACACACCTGACACCGTTGTTCGTGGATGATTATTAAGGTATTGCCAAATTAGGACATCGGGAAGTGAGTCGTTTGGTATACCGTTTGTTGCGGGTCACAGTCCGATCGACAACAACAGCAACCTCTCTCTACAACCCCTGCGTGTGCAATGTTGTCCGCTGTCGAGCACTGACTTTGATAAATGGTGGTCCGTGCCCTGGCAGAGGAGCACACGGTTAAGGCCGATGAATTTGCATGTTTTGGGATGGAAATAGATGGAAGTAAACAACATCTCGAGATTGAACTAGCGAGGAAGGTGAAGATGATTAGTAGTCTTGGTGCTATTTATAGTGTGATTTTATTTGATGTTCAAGAGTCTTCAGGAAGAGGGATTCAGGGTAGCTTCTCTAACAAGGTAGATTACTTGTTTTGAACCCAAGAATTCTGAAATCTACTGAGCAATTCTCTGAGATTTCGGTCATTCGATTTTTTCTGTATTTTTTAATCCGACTGAAACTTTTTTGGTGCCTTCGGTATGCCCAAAGAAGCCATTTTGCATCATTAGTTTGTCCATATAATTTTCCATACAAATTTGGCAGCTGGCCATACAAAAATGATACGTGAAAATTCAAAAATCTGTATCCTTTGAAGGAATTTTTTGATCGATTTGGTGTCTTCGGCAAAGTTGTAGGTATGGATATGGACTACACTGAAAAAAAAAGGATACACGGTAAAAAAAATTTGGTGATTTTTTATTTAACTTTTTGTCACTAGAACTTGATTTGCAAAAACAACTATTTTTATTTTTTTTTATATGTTTTAGAGGACATCAAATGCCAACTTTTCAGAAATTTCCAGAATGGGCAAAAAATCTTTGGCCGAGTTATGATTTTTTGAATCAATACAATTTTTTTTCAAAAAATCGAAGTATTGGTCGCAAAAATTTTTCAATTTCATTTTTTGATGTAAAATTGAATTTGCAATCAAAAAGTACTATAGTGAAATTTTGATAAAAGGCACCGTTTTCAAGTTATAGCCATTTTAATGTAACTTTTTTCAAAATAGTCGCAGTTATTGATTTTTTAAGAATAGTGCCCATTTTTGCCCACTTTTGAAAAAAATATTTTTGATAAGCTGAGAAAATTCTCTATATTCTGCTTTTTCGGACTTTGTTGATACGACCCTTAGTTGCTGAGATATTGCCATGCAAAGGTTTAAAAACAAGAAAATTGATGATTTCTAAGCCTCACCCAAACAACCCACCATTTTCTAATGTCGATATCTCAGCAACTAATGGTCCGATTTACAATGTTAAAATATGAAACATTCGTGAAATTTTCCGATCTTTTCGAAAAAAATATTTTCAAAAATTAAAAATCAAGACTATCATATCAAAAGGGCGTTATATTGAATGTTTGGTCTTTTTGAAATGTTAGTCTTGATTTAAAATTTTTGAAAATATTTTTTTCGAAAAGATCAGAAAATTTCACGAATGTTTCATGTTTGAACATTGTTAATCGGCCTATAGTTGCTGAGATATCGACATTAGAAAATGGTGGGTTGTTTGGGTGAGACTTAGAAAACATCAATTTTCCTGTTTTTTAACCTTTGCATGGCAATATCTCAGCAATTATGGGTCGTATCAACAAAGTTCAATAAAGCAAAATATAGAGAATTTTCTCAGCTTTTCAAAAATATTTTTTTCAAAGGTGGGCAAACATGTGCACTAATTTAAAAAAATGAAAAACTGCGACTATTTTCAAAAAAGTTACCTGAAAATGGTTATAACTTGAAAACGGTGCACTTTATCAAAAATTCACTAAAGTACTTTTTGATTGCTAATTTAATTTTACATAAAAAAATAAAATTGAAAAATTTTTGCGACCAGTTTTCGATTTTTTGAAAAAAAAATGTATTGATTCAAAAAATCATAACTCGGTCAAAGATTTTTTGCCCATTCTGAAAATTTCTGAAAAGTTGGCATTTGATGTCCTCTAAAACATATAAAAAAAATAAAAATAATATTTTTTTGCAAATCAAGTTTTAGCGACAAAAAGTTAAATAAAAAATCACTAAATTTTTTTTTACCGTGTAGCATTTTTTTTTTCAGTGTGGTCCATATTCATACCTACAACTTTGCCGAAGACACCAAATCGATCAAAAAATTCCTTCAAAAGATACAGATTTTTGAATTTTCAAATTTCATTTTTGCATGGACAGCTGCCAAATTTATATGGAAAATTATAAGGAGAAACTAATGATGCAAAATGGCTTCTTTGGGCATACCGAAGGCACCAAAAAAGTTTCAGCCGGATTAAAAAATACAAAAATTAAAATTAAAGAAAAAAGACCAATTCCGTAGAGAACTGCTCTACTGCATCTTCTTCGTCACAAAAACCAACTCAAACTTACGCAACTCTTCAAAATACTTATTCTACACGGCAGAAGCGACTGTCTAAACGCCAATAACCAGGAAATCCTCCCATCAGATCTCCGCACATTGTACACACGTGTGTACACGTTCCACAACATCAGTGTGTCAATCATATTTGGCTAAACAGGAAAATAAAAAAGAGTTTCCAAAGTATTGACCGCAACCATACACCATTCAGTTCCCAGAAGTCGCACACGACGTTCGCCGGCACCACCATAATTAGCATACAAGCACTTGATTCACAGAAATCGACGCGCGGTCAATAGCTCATCACCGCGGGGTCCCTCGAATGAAATTAACTTCCCATCAGCAAGTGTTTGCGTACTTCACACCTCGTTGACTCGTTGTTTGGGGCGCTTCAATGACAACCGAAACCTTAGTCGACCAAGTTGCGGGGCCTGTAATTATGTACCGTTTCTTCGCGGACCACGTTCTACCGCGTAATTACCACACTTGGAGTCGGTGAAAAGGGTTGATTGATTAATGTGCGAGCTTCGGCGAGATTCGCTTGAGTCACGAGGACCCTGTATCAAGTGTAACGACAAGTTCCAGTACTCGCTATCTCGCAAGATGGATCTTTCCACAGGGTATCCCTTTTCAGCACCTCAGCAAGGGGTTCTGATGTTGATCACCACACGAAGAAATCATGAGAAGGACACCAAGTCGAGCGAGAGAGCGTTATCGGAAGTTGCGATCGCTGCCCTTCACGGGATGCAGTGCGAAGGGACACTGCATCCGGGAATCGATAAATCAGACTCGTTTGTGTGGTGTAGTTAACGGTCAAGTGTGTCAAGGGACGGGGACTGCGATGGAAAGTATGATAAGCTTTATGGTGACAGAGTGTAGATAACGAAGTCGTTGAAAAAATTGTTTGTACGGTGGAAGTGATTTGTTTGACGAGGTAAACGGGATTGTCCTTGGAGTGTGACTTTCCAGAAGATCCACCTACATCGGACTATACGAACACGGTTTATAAATGACCCCGACCTAAATCTTCGCAAACCTCCCTACCACAGCTAAGCCATAATTGCTGATTAATGTCAACATTTATAATACCACCAGGGATTTCTGTCAAGATTTGCATTTTCCACCGGGGTAAATAAATCCCAACAATTGCATTTGCATAAGGGTCCACCATCCCACGAGATATCGTTCCAGGTTGGCCGTACCAGGAGGTCGCAGAACCCAGACTCCCTCGTATACCAGTTTCGTGTTCCGGTAGAACCGGTTCCCCACTTGTACAGAACGCAGAGTCCGCAAAGTTATGAGCAGCGCTATTATTAGCGTCGTACGTGCGCGCGTCGGGTCGTCCCCCTTCGCAAGACCGGAGTCGCGAAAATCGATACCCCCGACTCTGGTGGCGCTGATGGCCATTGTTAACCGGCCACGGGGTGATTGATTTTAAATTGAATTATCGAACCACCATGTATGCAGGATATTTTGTGGGTTCATTGTGTGTCTTGTGGCCGGCCCCGGTCACAACCGCCGTCGCCGCCGCGTTTAATGTTTCCGGGGAACCTTCTCGATTATGTCAGCACCTGCAGGGTTTCGGGCACACGACCCGAACGCCGGTGGCTCGGCAAGAAGTATGTGTTATTATAAAAATATCGATAACAAGACAAAAAAGAGCGCCCCTTTCGACCCACATGTGGGGGTTTTTATTAAGGTAGAAAAAGGGCAAGATTTGATGAACCGACAACCGCAACATCAGCAAAAAGTGGCTCAGCCAGGAAGTACAGCACGGTTTCTTCGGCTCGTAGCTCATCAAAGGTGTGACATTCTCTACAACGACAGCTCCCACTTTCAAACGGGTCAGCTATTTTGCGTTTCTGTGCTGCTCCTGAATAATTTATCATCGCCGAGGGCCGAGCTTTGAATACACATGAGCGCACACATAATCACAATATAATGGCGTCCCGTACGCACTTTTGAGTGGGATAGGTGGGGTTGGACGGGACGCTGATGAGGTGTTGAACTCAAACATTTAAAGATGATTTCAGATGGAATCCAGGTTCGAAAATCTGGAGTCATCCCAGAAATACTTAAAATTTCAATCATTCGATGTTCTGACGATCTTAAAAATTCTTAGTATAGATTTTACGAAGTTTTCATAGCCAGAATTGGCTTTTTGAAAGTTATCCGAATAAACTTATTGCAACATGATTTAACACTCAATTGAATCTCAAAATCTTAATTTATCATGTATATCTCTAGAACAATCCAATGTTTAAATCGTCACATAATTCGAATATCAGATGAACAGATTTGAATATGCAAAGTTTTGATTAACCAAATTTCGCAGCTGATATTTTCCAAATTAAGACTTTTGAAAGTTATTTGGATAAACTTATCATTATAAACTCTTCACTCATTTTGATTTGATTCAAAATGCGATTATCCGAAGTCCTCCCAAAATCTTACCTGGTCCAGTAAAATCCCTAGAGTACTCTATGTTTCATAACAAAATATGTGATGTTTCAATTTTCCGATGTTTAGAATGTATATCCGAAACTTTAACTGTACGAAGTTTTGATTGATAGGTATTTCGATTTTCCAATGTTATCCAATCCAATCACCAATGCTTTAAGATTATCCGTAATAATCCGGGTATTCTAACCATAGAATGATCAAACTTAGTTCGGTAGTGTGTCACCATAATGTGGTTTTGACTATACAAACTATTTCGGATAACCAAGAGCGCCATTTTAATCGCCATCTTGGAATGCACATTGCCATACTACTATGACGCATTCTCGGTGTCAAATTCAACGCTAAGGATACAAAATAGTAGAAAAATGTTTTGTTATTCGATTATGCGAACAATTAATTGAATTAAGGATAATTAAAACTTTAGGTAATCATAAGAATAATTGGATGATTGAAACCTCAATTATCCAAATTTTATGTTAATTGTCCGTATGGTTTAAAAAAACCTCGGATATTCGAATCAAAATTGGTTTCCCCATTAGTGCCTTATTCCAAAGATCCTTAAATAAGTAAAACTTAAGTGTTTGAAACAAGAATATCTTTAATAGTTCACAACACTAATCATCGTCATCTTGCAATACAGATTGCCAGACTAAAAAGGACGTCGTCGTTGTTCGATCATCAAAGTTAATATTTACCATTGATACTGGACTATGCTATTATTACTTAAAATTTAGAAACTGAATATACGAAAAGATAAACAATAATTGTACATTTTTAATGAAATACCACACGTAGGATACAGTCCAGATTTGATTATTTAAAGGTTTGTAAGAAACTTGGGATAACAGTAGCTGTCTAGAATATTTTTTCAGATTTTAAATTTGTAATTTTTTTATTTGGATGAAACTTTGCCCATACATTCTTTATGTCAAAAGAAGCAATTCGGCTTAATTTGTTGTACTTACAGTACGTAACGCAAAAATTTGGATTTTTTGACCACCTCCTCGTAACAAAATTTCCATAGAAATTTAAAAATTTTGTATGGAGCGTAACACAGCTAAAAAACCTCCTCCTCAACTGCGTTACGCAATAAGTTTCAAAAATAAGTTTTTTTTCACCACAAGTCGTACATTTATCCAACGAGGTTCACCGAGTTGGATAAATACGACGAGTGTTGAAAAAATCAAGTTTTTCAACGACTTCCATACAACATTTTTTCAGTTTCACGACGGAATTACAAAATAATAGTTCAAGCAACAAGTTGCAAAAAGAAGTTTTGCAAAGAGTTGCTTTCAACATTTTTTGCAATTCCGAAAAACGCGTTTAGAATGGAATTTGATGTCAATTATTCATGTTAGAGCGTCCAATTTCCCGTCCCGGGAATTCCCGGGATCTCCGGTAAATTTTTTTTCCCGTTTCCCGGGAAATTTGTAAAATTCCCGGGAATTCCCAAAATTCAATCGGAAGTATACATTTTCTTAAATTTTTGGAACTATTTTTAGAAGTTGCTCTGAAAAAACAACAAATGAAAAAACTCAACATGATTTTGTTTAATTTAATGTATTAATGAGTTATATATAATTAATCAGATTATCAGAAATTATGATATAAGAATTATTTCTGATAATATAAATTTTTGAAGCAATTGGGAATAGATCTTGCTTAATGAGTGTTAAATCATTACAATTAGGTAAGCTTTTAACAGATTGATGTTATTTCATCAAAACAATATTAACTCCTTACCTCCAAAAAAATGATTTTTTACGTTTTTGTTTACTTTCTATTGTTTACTATTTGTTCAAGATCTGAAACCAGTATTTGTCATGAAAAACATAATTTCTACATTTTTTTTCTCATTGCAATAAACTGGTCACAGAGGCAAGTTTTAAATTTCTCATAAAAAAAATACCAAAATAAATTTTCTTGTAGTTGAATGATTTTTTTTACATGCAGTCAAGCTGTTAATTGATCTTCACACATATTTAAACCATTAATGTTGATGTCCTATACAATTTTGTTGCATAATATTAATTAAAACCAAGATCATAACAATTTTCAATAAATATAAAATTTCACGGGAATTCTCGGGATTTCCCGGGAAATTGGCTGAAAATTTCCCGTTTCCCAGGAAATTTGTAACCCCGGGAAATTAGACGCTCTAATTCATGTGTTAAGTAAATTCACCGTTCAAAACAAAAAATATTGAAAAATGTTACTTTTCGATACTAGTATTTCAGTGCTGAAAAGTTTAACTTTTCAGCATTGATGGTGAAAGTTAACAATTTTCCATTTTGTTATTTTTGGTAGGGAAAAGTAGGCAGGTTGCTCAGAATCTCAGATACAGCCTTTGATGTTGAATTTTGTGAAAAATGGTATGTTTGATTCGATATTAATGTCAAAAGTTCAATTACCCAAAAATCTTTAAATAAATACTTTGGTTAATCGAACCTATCAGTTTAATTTATAATTCTTGAGATAAAATTTGAGTTCAGCAACCCTAACTGCCCATGTTTGCATAAATGTCCCATTTGAATGAAATTCTTCTCAGCTTGCCATCTTAGATTACTTAAAGACCCAAAAAGAAAAAAAAATATTCGTGGTTCGATTACCTGAAGATTCGATTTCCCTATGTTAAATGTAGATACTAATCCGGATAAGTTAACTATACAAAGTAATCAATATCCAGTATACGACTGGTTATCCGGAAACCAATGATACGGATAGATGCTTCGGTACTTATTACCAGTACGGAATCTACTCTTTGGATATCAACTGGATATTCAAATATTGTATCGAATTCAAGGACTAAAGAGTCCATACTCCCGAAATCTTTGAGATTTTTCAACATTAGCAAACTTTACCCCATCTTGCCCAATCCGAACCACAACCCGTGGTCAATCTCAACATGGCCACGGGCCACTTTACGGGCTCGTTGATTCGGTTTGTGAGAGTCGCGGTCGCGCGCGCACTCCCATCGTCCCACCGCTCGAAAAGGAAATCAGAATCTTTTGTGACTTCCTGTGTCACCCCGGGGCCCATAGACCGACTCTCGTCTGACTAATGGAAGAAATGCCTGCCGGCCAGAGACAAAAATAAAAACAAATGACGACAAAAAATAACGTTACAGTGGACGCGCGCGCGCTTGCGTGAGTATAATTCGGAATTGTGCCACGGAATTACGACATCGGAGCGAGCGACGGTCGCGTTGACCAAATGTGGAATAAATTGGCACTGAATTGGGGTGTGGCTTTCCGGTGTACCCCCGGATAATCAAGCACTAATGATAAAGTGTCCCGCGCGTGGCGGAAGACTGTACGTCAACGCTGAAGAACTTTTTTTTACGAACTATTGTATTCTGGAGCTCAAGACGCGTAGGCTTAGCGCTCTCAAGTGGTCGTTGATGTATTAGCTTGCATCTGGTTGGAAACCTTTCTCCACTCCAGAAGTCGGAGTCCGATTTCAACGTAATGCACCAACCCATCCATTTTCCTGGTCCGAGAGCTTAGCGCGCTTTCAGAGAAAGGTATTAAAACTTCATCCACTCTCGGTTAGTTGATGATGATGAGGCCGTGTTGAGAGAGGGAGAACTGCTAGTTTAGCAGGCTCAAGAAATTAATATACTCAGCATGGGAGTCATTAAAAGGAAATTTGATATTCCATGTTGCCACCGTGTCGTCGAAGAGCTCGGGAACCCGCCGGAACTCCGGTACCGAGCGCGATAATGGAGTGACAAAAGCTTCAACGCAGGGGTCGTAATGTGCGCACAGCTGGTACGCACCTCCCGGGTTAATGATACGTGGGACTCTCCTTTAACGGGTTGGAAAGTTGCAATAAAATATGATGCGGAATGGAATGTGTGTGTGCGAATTGCAAGTTGATGAAAGTTAGCCGGATTAATATCTTGTTTGCTGCGAGGTATCAAATCTCCCACGGAAGAAAAGTTGACTTGATAAGATAGGTGACTTACGTTACGGAAAGATTGACAGTCTGCAGAACCTAAATACGGAAGGCTTGTTTGTAATCGATATAAGTCGTGTCAAATTTCATACTCGTTAATCAATTTTATGGTTGAAATTTAAAAGTTGAAGACATTTACAAACAAAACACGAAAATTGGAATCTAAATGCTAAGCTGAATCGTCCCTCGCGTTATTCACCTGTCACCTCCTATAAATCCACTCAACACAAAATCCACCCAGTTCTTGGAAACGCTTGCGTGAAATCCACTCATCCAAACGACCTCCATTCCCTACCCAACCTGCAAACAGTCACTATCGATTTTCAGCCAAAACCGCCCCGGTAAAGGTCTCAATTTTTCACCACCACCACCACCGGCAGCAGCAGAGTGTGTCATCAGCCTTTGGAAGAGCGATGTTGAACGGGTTAACTGGGCCGGATTCCGACGCATAAACCGGGCGAGGTTTGTTTCCAATAAATATCCCGGAGATTGTCCTCAGAGGGACACCCTCAAACTAGCATATGTCTCATCTTATTAGGCGTCATCCCATTCCACACGATTGAGTGTGATGTGAGCGGCAACTCTACTGTTTCTGCATGATTCTAGGGAGCCTCTGATAGTTTGAGGAAGTGCAATATTACTTCTGAAATTCCAACAGATTTGAATGAAGAGATATTCTCACGAATTTTGCATTTGTTCTGTATTCTTTTATTTGGATGAAACTTTGTCCATGAATTTCTTATGTCAAATGATGCAATTTTGCATTATCAATTTTTCCAGATAAGTCTCCATACAATTTTTAGGGGGGAAATGGGAATGTGAATTTTCGAAAATCTGTAACTTGAGAAGAGATTTCCTGGTGGACTTCGTGTCTTTGACAAAGTTGTAGGTTGGGTGATTAGGAATTTTGAGAGAAAAATAAATATGGTATGCAGTTTTTTTTAGAATTTTGTGTTGCAATTTTTTCGTTTATTTTCGACATGTTTTAGAGGACTGAAATATGCATCTTTTGCATATTTCAGCTTTCGAAATTTATTTTTTTTTATTAAAAAAGTCCCCTTGCAAAAGATACTTAAGAAAATAAGAGAAAATTTCCTACAATTTTTTATAAGGCTTTGTTGATCAGAATCTCAGAATGCTGGTTGCTGGAAAACAGCCTGTGAAAAATAAGGTTTTTGTCAGTGTGGTCTGTAAAGCCTTTATTTTGAAACAAGCGATATCTCGGAAACTAGGTTTCAATTTTCAATGTTAGAAATAAATTTAAACAAATAAGTGCAAATAGCTTCAAAATTTACAAACCTTGCCCAACATTCTAAAATACCCAAGAAAAGTTTTTGTAGCCCACTCTTGGTTAAAAAAAACAAAATTATTTTGTTAGAAAAGGTCAACATTGAAAAATCGAACCAATTGATTACGTAATATCGCGAGCTCAACATTAGGGCCAAAAAAAACTAACTGACTAATTTTCCACAAAATTTAAATTTTAAGAAATTGTATCTCAGGAGCAGGGGTGCCTTTCCTTCAGTTCAGTTCAGTTTGAAAATTGCAAAATATTCGAAAATGTTCGAAAATCTGTATCTTTTCAAGGACATTTTGATTGATTTGGTGTCTTCGGCAAACATAGGGACTGTTCAGAAAAAAATGGCACATGGAAAAACATGATTTTTTAATTACCTTTTTTCAGAAAAAATCAATTTCCAAAAATCAGCATTTTAAATTTTTTTTATTTTTCAAATATGTTTTAGAGGACAAAAACTCGCATCTTTGGACCAAAATTTTGGCGACCAGTTAAGTTTTTTTTTAAATAGTAATTTTTGTCAAAAAATCAAAATATTATTTAAAATTTATTATTTAAAATTTTGTACTTAAAATTTGTTGACCTAATTTTTTTTATGTAAAATCGAATTTGCAATCGAAAAGTACTTAACAACATTTTTTTTATCAAGTGCACCGTTTTTTAAATAGAATGGCTAAGTTAAATTTTGACCGACAATTTCCGTTTTTTTTACTTTTTATAAACGTGTTCATGATTGTCCATTTTTCAAAGCATTTTTTTCCGAAAAGTTAAAAAAAAATCTTCAATTTCGTCTAAGAAACATTTAAGATTTCAGAATAGCCAAATAAAAAAACACAACAAATAAAAATGGTCGAAATCGGCCGATTTCGTAGATAATTGCTCATCTCTGAAACAAGCTCTCTGTAAAAAAAATCGATTTCGATTGCAAATTAGATTTTGCGTTTTAAAATGATTTTTGGAATTTTGATGATCAGATTTTTCACAAATTCACAAAAAATTTAATGCCTTATTTAAGTAAGTGACATTGTTTAAATTTCGATGTATTTTTTAAAAATAATATTCAACCGGTTAGCCTTTTCAAAATATTTATGTTTTTAAAACATGTACTTGGGCAGGCCACTCAATATCCATGGATATTTTTTAAAGAAATTTATTCAAGCAGTTAAAAAATAGTTAAGATGCAAATTGATACATAATTTGATATCCATAATCAATCATTAGTCAAATAATTATCAATCACTGTGTTTTTGCTGTTTATGTTACATATGAAAAATTTACAATTTAATATTTGTTTAACTTAGTTCAATTTTTTTTTAAAGTGTAAATAAATTGGAGGGTAAATAAAATAATCCAAACTGTCATGAATTAGATTTTTTTTCCATAATTTTAATTTTGTTTATTACCACCAAAACCAAATTTCGAGCATGAATAAAATAATACACATTTACTAAGAAACTTGTTCTACTTTCAATGCCTTTAATTTGAAGATATTTTTAAATTCAGTTTTAACTTTTAACTTTGAAACTGTTTTGTACTATTCTTGGTATAAAATTGTCCAATGAATCCGAACATGCAGTCCGTTTTACAATTCGAACTCGTTTTCATTGAGAAAATCATGACACTTTGAGAATATAAAAATAATCAAATCAATAAACAATTTCATAATTTTAGTTAAATTACAAGTAAAACTTTTGAAACTTTGTTGAAAACTACTTCATGAGGTTCTTTTAACAATTTGCTGCCAGGCTCATCATGGTTTCATAACATTTCGTTCGTATTAAATTTGTAATTTTTCATTTTGCGAAAAAAAAGATTATCCTGTTAATTTCACCCCAGTTTACGGTGCTGTAAAACAAAAATAAACTAAAATTCAAAAATACGTATTTTTAGATTTGAAGTTTTAGTATTAAAAAGCAGAGTTTGGAAACTCAATCACGAGTTACTCAACCATGAGGAAAAACTAAGTTACCTGTGAGTAAATTACTCAACACTCTCGGTGAGTGTGAGGGCCTTCCTCATTTACTCACAAAGAGGGCTTTGAGGGCTCACGAGGACTATTTTAGAAAACAAATTTCGAGATGTCAAACTCTACATTGGTGAATTTCTTGCTCACTCAACAGCGGAAAAGTAGTCCTGATGGTAGAGGCACAGTGCTACCAAAAAAAAAGGTTTTTTTATCACAGTTGTTCAAATCCAGATTTTTATCTGTTTTTTTTACTTTTTAATAAAATAAAAAAAAATCAAGGAATTTATTTTTTGTATCACATTTTTTCTGAAAAGGTTTATATCACAATCTATAATTTTGCCGTAAATCTCTTCTCAAGATACACATTTTTGAACATTCCCATGTCAATTTTGTATGACCAGCCCGAAAAATTGTATGAAGACTTGAATGGGAAAAATACACGGATAGAAATCCTGTAAGCTAATCCGGTAACTCTATATTTGCGAATTCGTTAACATTGGAATGTTTCCAAAAATGTCAACATTTTTTTCGATTTCGAACAACAATGTTTCCGATTTTAAAAACATTTACATAGAAATCGAGAAAAATGTTTCTCGATTTCGGAAAAAATTCAATGTTTACGAATTCAAAAACATAGAGTTAGTGGATATACTTACAAGATTTCTATCCTTGTAATAATGCAAAACGGGTTTTTTACATAGGAAATTATTCGACCAAGTAAAAAAATACAAAATTAAAAAATCTAGAAAAAACTGCGAAATTCTAAAGAACTACTCAGAATATAAATCACATTAGATAGCAGAGCATCCTCCTCTTACATTGCTTGTAAAAGCTTCTGACAAAGACGGCAGTAGCTTTGCACTTCCTTCAACCGATACAGGCTCCCCACCATGAACCTTGCACGTCCGGCTCCCAATGTGTGTTCTTTCGGGCCAGTACCTATTTGTGATGATGACGAGATGATTCAGAGCGGCAGACAAAATTGATGCGAAAAAGGACCGGGGCATCTTTTTTTTCTCCTCTTCTCTTAGTCCCAGATCATCCAGTCGTGCGCCGTCGTTCTGCTGAAAATCGCTCGAATCCGGGCTGGCACGAGCAAATGCAAATTTATATTGTGCATCCTCGATTAGTTTCTTGAGGGCGCAACAGCAGCAGCAGCACTCTGCATACGAAATCGATTTCGGTTTCGGTTTTTGCCTCTCGCAGGAAATTGAGTCCTTATGGCCCGGGTCCAATCGAGTCTGACCCGGGGTTGCCCACGAGGAAGACATAAATCCATCCAGAGTGGCAGCAAGCAAACGGAGGCCAGACATCATCGTTAAGGCCGCCTCGGTTTCGGTGTTCAATTGAACATTCAGATCATGGAGTTTAATTGAACAATTACCCTCGGAAACCTTTAAAGGATTGAGTTATTTTCTTTCGGCCGTTGCCGAAATGGTTCTTCGGAAACAATTGGGACATACCGTAACTTTCGGCGTGTCGCCAGCTGTGCTGAAGCCGCCTTGAAGCCGACGGTGAGAACGAATGGGTCGTTTTGCCTTGCAAAACTGGGCCCAATATCATTATGCTGATTGGACGAGCGAGCGATTGCGGGGAACGACGGGATAACGAGGTGGCCGTGAAAAATGAACAACATTGGCCGGTGTCCAAGCGCGTGGAGCATTTTGGAGGTCTCCCGGGATTTTGGTTGCCGGATTAGGTCAACGAGATGCGGATGGGGTGCCAAATTTCGGGGTGACTTACGTCATGAATTAAGAATTCTGGTATTCGGATGGATAAACGAGTTGAAGACTGGATTTTGAGGTCGTTATGAAAAAATGACGCATCAAACATAACAAGGAATATCTGCAAATATCTTTGACTTCACGAAGATACGAATTTCTCAAAACGTATTCTCAATTTGAATTATAGAGCAATCTCAATCTGATTGTTGATACATGTCTGAGAAGGATTTCTCTGGAATTAGATTATACCAGATCAAAGATAATAATACACAGAGCACCCTTCAGAAATGATAATTGAAATCATGAATCAGTAGTTCAAAGACTTGTCGATATTGATCCTTCTCGAAGAAATGACAGAAGGCATTCCTCTTCCATGTCTTCCGTACAGCCGTACCAGTACAAGTTCCGCGTGCTACCAACTGATTATTCCAATCGCAACCATGCTCACCATGATTGACACTTTCATCCGCTAGAACCCACTTTGCATGCACGGCCACCACGACTCCCATGGAAGATGCAGCAATTCCGCCTACAGATACGGAGTGAAATGCAATGACCTCCGCACAGTTCCCCAGTCGGGTTCATTTCTGGCCGGACAAGGCCTTTCCTTCCGGTTGATTTACACAAGGGCCCCCGAAGGTATTTGGCGAAGAGAGAGAAAGAGAAATGCTGGTGTATGCAAATCTACTATTTCGCCTATAAATTCAATTCTTTTGTCGTTGAACCCGTGCCAACTCGGGCCGGTCGTTGCCGTCGCCGCCAAGTCTCGCATGGATGGGCCTCACGTCAACCAGGGGTTTTTCCGTCGGAGCATCATCCCACGCACGCAAAATTGTTGGGTTGGAGGCACGGTGAGAAATATGAAAGTCGTTTGATGTAGAATTTGTATTTTTCGGTGAAATGGCCTATTTTGTAAGTCGAAGTTACATGATTTAGGCAGCATACCAAATATTGACGATGTCTCATGAAATAATTATTTTGACATGCAATTAATTTCATTTCGGTGAAATGGCCACTTTTATGAAATGACCTTTTTTGGGAAACGACCGTAAAGAAATTTGACCTGAAAAAGTAATGAAATTTTAAAATAATCCAATGTTGTCAAATAATCAAATTTCAATTTACTTAAATTAACGTTTTAACCAATTTCGGTGAAATGGCTCGTCTCATTAGAAAGTTTACTTTTAGACGAAAATTTTGCAATTTTGTTTGCATAAAAAAATATTTTCATTAAATTAATTTCATTTTGGTGAAATGGCCACTTTGATGAAATGACTTTTTGGGGAAACGACCATAAAGAAATTTGACCTGAGAAAAGTAAATTAATTTTTAAATAATTTCAATGTTGTCAAATAATCAAGCTTCAATTTACTTAAATTAGAGTTTTAACCAATTTCGGTGAAATGGCCCGTCTCATTAGAAGACGTGAATTTTCTAATTTAGCTTGAAAAAAAATTGGTATTTAAAAAAAAAAGTTATAAAATTTAAAAATAATTTAAACATTGTCAAATAATCAAATATCAATTTACTTAAATGACCGTTTAAACCATTTTCAGTGAAATGGCCCGTCTCATTAGAAAGTTTGTTTTAATACAAAAACTTTGCAATTTGGCTTGCATAAAAAAATAATTTCATGAAATTAATTTCATTTCGGTGAAATGGCCACTTTTATGAAATGACATTTTAGGGGAAACGACCATAAAAAAAATTACCTGTAAAAAGTCATGAAATGCTTAAATAATTTAATGTTGTCCAAAAATCGAATATCTATTAACATAAACGACTGTTTTAACCAATTTCGATGAAATGGCCCGTCTTATAAAAAAAAATGTTTTTACAAAACGAGAAAGGCTTGAAAAAAAATTTGGTATTTGAAAAAAAAAGTCGTGATTTTTTTTAGTAATTTCGACGTTATCAAATAATCGAATATCAATTTACTTAAATAACATTTTTTACAAATTTCGGTGAAATGGCCCGTCTCTTTAAAAAAATTGTTTTAAGACGAAAATTTTGCAATTTGGCTTACATAAAAAATGTTTGTATTTTAAAAAAATAAGAAATTAGCCATTTTATTTTTTTTTTTACTTTTTCATTATTTCTTTTGAGCTTTGAGACTGCATTTTTATAAATTTATTATATGTTTAAATAAACAATCGTCTTTCGATGAAACAGCCTATCTTGCATTTCGTCCTATTTTATAGTGAAGTGCATGGTTGTTTTCCTCAGAGAAATCTCTAAGTTAGGCAAAATTTTTGATTAAAATCACGACTAGAAATACAATAATATTCTGTGTGATTTTCGGGGAAACGGCCCATTTGGTAAATCGAATCTTCTTGAATTCATCAACTTACAAATATTGGAGAAGTTAGACTTCATAGGAATGTTCACATTTTTATTCTCATTTTATTTCGATGAAATGGCTCTTTTAACCAAATGACCATTTCGGTGAAACGACCATTTCTACTCGATGAAAGAATTAAAGTAATACCAACAATGTAAAGGAATAACACGATCGTTTAGTCGAAAACCAATGTACCAAAAGGGTTAAATTATTCAATTTCGGTGAAATGACCCATTTTTTGTTTTAAGAAACTTCCTTCTTTTTCACAGTGTTTAGCTCGACTGAACGTTATGGTGACCCTTGCTCTTTCTCACACACATCCTGCGTCTGCACACTTATTCGTGGCAAATTCCTGCGACGAGCAGAAGTTGCTCCGAGAAAATGGAGAAAATCAAGGACATTTTCACCAAGTTCAATCTTTGTGCGACCGTCAATGCCGATCCAACTAAAGGAAAATTTATCGCTGTCATCGGTTTTCCTCCAAGTATACAAAAGAAACGCGTGGACAGAAATCCGATCCACCACCGCCATAAAGTCTGATGAACTTGCTATAAAAATTCAAATTACAGAGACGTGACCTTAAGGTCCGATTCAAAGCGGATCAATTTCGCACCGGACACGCTGCAAATTGACTTATCTCGTTTGCGTCCAATACGAACGACTTCTGTTGGCTGTGAAAGGCGAGCACTTTCGCTTGATGGGTTCGCTTAGGGTGAAAATGATGATAATCTCGAACCATAATTGGAAATGTCCAACACTGTGGGGAATGTAGAGAGCATTCCAGATGGGATGTCCTCTTCTAAACTCATCCTCTTGGTTTTCATTGCGCAGAAGCAAAAGGAAATGTGATTCCCGACGTCCTTGAGGTGTTGGCACAAAAAACGTCTTTTCGTATATTCTTATGAGTCAGAGTGCGCCAACCACAAAAAAAGTGTTCTTGTAGCACAGCGTCCCATCTGTTTGGAATTTCCATCGAAGGTTATGTGTGTGCTCGGAATGCCGCCGGTCCTGATGAGTTGTGGCAAATGTTTTCGGCTGCTGCAGAATTGCCAAGAAATGAGCTATTTCTGGTTAAAATTGCTTTGAACTGGCAATCAAAATCTGGTGGTGAATATTTCATAAAGAGAGAAACAGTCCCTCTAACCGAAATAAAAGGAGAAAGATTCCGGACATGTCGGACTCAACGTTCGAGAGAGCGCTACTGAAATACAGAAGACTTCCGACATCTGCAACTGCTTCGGGGACACGTACCGAGCTCCGACACATTCATTTGCTTTGACAGCCATGTTACAGTGCTACTAAAGGAGAGCAGGTAGGTATGTCGAGTGGCGCATAAAGCCCGGAGATCATGGGCTCTGATACTACAATATGCAGGTGCAATAAAAGGTCTACCCTTCCAGCTTCCGTCACACACTCTCAGTTATTGCCTCCAAACATTGCACACTATACTTACTGCCCATAGTATACCTGAACCTATATAGAGTGGTTTCAAATGGAACGTGCCGTTGCTGAGGGTCTCCCAACTATGCATTCTGTCCCCTCTGGGTGGACCTAAAATCGTTGAATGGGAGTCGATACTGAGAAAGGGGTGGAGCGGGCGCTACCAGTCGGAATTGGTTGCAGGGCAAAAAGACCTATACCAGTTTTGTTACATGGCAGATCCTGCTGTCTGACACGTACAGTGGGTTGCAAAAAGTCTTGTTTCATTACTTAACGTCAACTATTTTTTAATAAATTTTCATAGCATTTTACTCAAAAATTATTATTTTTTGCAACTTTTGGCTTAATCTTATCACTAAGAAAAAATTGTGAATGACAAGCATATATTAAAGATCTGGCAACCCTGTTAAACTATAAGCACTAAGGCAAAATTTCAAATTTCAAAATTTCAATAACTAAAATGGTCAATCATGCCAATAATGTTGATGAAAATGTATTTTCGAACCTTCATCAAATTTGAATGATTTTTCCGATTAGTCATAAACTGTGTAATCTGGCAACACTGGCATGAAATAACGAGATCAAGGCTTTAATTGATTGTTTTCTAACTTTTGAAGGCCAAAGGATGTAGATCCAGATGAAGATTATTTATGGTCGATCTTTTTGGAATTCAAACTTTTTCTCTGAAGAGCAATTCCAGCCCAAAACAGAAATTTTTCAGATACTTTTTTCTCGAACCTCTCCGATTTCAATGAAACTTTGTAGACATGTTATCCTATGCTTATATAAGCCATTTTTGTGTATATGGAGCCAGTTCCACACGATAATGACATTTGAGAAGGGCGTAAGTGTTTTAAATATTTTTGTAATTCGAAATTTAAATATTTCTGTATCTCGAAGCCGTTGCATCGTATCAAAAAGTGGTCAAAGACAAACTTGTAGGAAATTGGACGGGCTTTTCGATAAAAATACACTGAAAGAAAAAAACACCCAACTTTTATGAGATTTTTTGATTTTTAAGTTTAAAAGTCAAATTTGAGGGGGAGCCCACGATTTTTTTTCGTTCAAATTTTTTGTGAAGATAGCCTAAGATGTTAAAAAAAGACTCACGAAAAATGTAGGATGGAGCAACTCACCTAAAAAAATACAAAAATCATTTACTGAAACAGTTTTTTTGAAAAGTGCTCTAAACGTCAAAATTTTCAAAAACCGAATACGGGAATCGATTCTCCAGACAATTTTACATAAATGTCTCCATATTGACCATTGTCCTAAGTCCAATCCTTGTGAAGTTACAGCGGTTTTAAAAATAAAAATGTTGAAAAAATAGGTTTTTTGATGGTTTTTGGCAATTTCTATATGACCGACTTGATTTTTCAGTCTCAAAAATATTTTTACCGGAAAGCTCGTCCAATTTCCCATAAGTTTGTCTTTGACCACATTTCAATTGGATGCATGGGCTTACAGATATAAGCTAATTACATTGCTCATAACTGAAAACAAAATATTTTTTCAGTGTAGTATAGTAACCTGGATAGTAAATTAGCTTATATCTGTAAGCCCATGCATCCAATTGAAAAGTGGTCAAAGACAAACTTATGGGAAATTGGACGAGCTTTCCGGTAAAAATATTTTCGAGACTGAAAAATCAAGTCGGTCATATAAAAATTGCCAAAACCATCAAAAACCTATTTTCAACATTTTATTTTAAACCGCTGTAATTCACAAGGATTGACTTAGGACAATGGTGAATATGGAGACTTTTATGTAAAATTGTCTGAGAATCGATTCCGTATTCGGTTTTGAAAATTTTGACGTTTAGAGCACTTTTCAAAAAACAGTTACAGTAAATGATTTTTGTATTTTTTAGGTGAGTTGCTCCATCCTGCATTTTTGTGAGTCTTTGTAACATCTTAGGCTATCTTCACAAAAATTTTGAACGAAAAATCGTGGGCTCCTCAAATTTGACTTTAAACTTAAAAATCAAAAAATCTCATAAAAGTTGGGTGTTTTTTTCTTTCAGTGTATTTTTATCGAAAAGCCCGTCCAATTTCCTACAAGTTTGTCTTTGACCACTTTTTGATACGATGCAACGGCTTCGAAATACAGAAATATTTAAATTCCGGATTACAAAAATATTTAAAACACATACGCCCTTCTCAAATGTCATTATCGAGTTGAACTGGCTCCATATACACAAAAATGGCTTATATAAGCGAAGGATAACATGTCTACAAAGTTTCATTGAAATCGGAGAGGGTCGGGTACAACCGATTCCCTATTTGGCATGGAATTGCTCTGAAATATTTTTCATAGAATTGCTCAGGTTTAATAGAATGAAAAAAAAAAACTCGCAAAATAAACATTGCAACTAGAAAAATTAAATATATTTTCAAAAATGATGGAAAAAAAACTTCGAAGACAAATTAAATAATTGATCATGTTTGAAAGAATACAAGAAATCACAAAAATGTTTGTGTTATAAATGTAAATTATAACCAAAATGGTGGTCAAAACGGCAGTGATGAAATATACAAAATATGCATTTGGTATTTTTTAAGGCATATAATCATATAAATTTTTTACTAAAAATGGATTGAAGAATTCTAATTTCATGTTCAAGAAAGAACATGGAAAAAAACGAAAACATTTTTTTTTGTTCGGGGTCTAATTATCTGTATTTTTTTAGAAAAATTATATATTTCTTCAAAATGATTTTTTTCTTATTGTATACCCTCTTTATTGATTGTATTTAGGCTGTCGCAAATATTTTTCAAAGTTTTTTCTACCAACCCCCTTAAAAATACACCCGAAAAATCAGGAGGCAAAAAATAAGTTTGCTTTTGGACTTTTTTTTATAAAACTTTTTAAATTAAATAATGTCAAAAAATATAACTTAAACAAGAGTTATCGCTTTTAAATGATTAAAACATTCTTTAAAATATTTAAAATAGGATTACTTTCGAAGAATTTTCTAATCCACGATAGTGGCCAAAATGGCGGTGATGAAATCTTTAAAAAATGCATTTGGTATTATTTAAGGCAATCAACCATTCAAATTTGACTAAAAATGGATTCTAATTTGATGTTTAAAGTAAGAAAATAAAAAATCGAAAACTAAATTTTTGTTCGTGTTTCGATTATTTGTATATTTTTGCAAAATTATATATTTCTTCAAAATTTGTTTTTCCAATTTTAGCCTCTTTATTGTTTATGTTTAGGCTGTCGCAAATATTTTCCAAAGTTTTTTTCTCCCAACCCCCATAGAAATAGACCTGAAAATCAGGGGGCAAAAGATGTTTTATCAAGATGCTTCTAAAGTTTGACAAAATTTTGAAGGCAGTCATCTAACATTAATTTAAAATACATTCCTATGCGTTTATATCAATTTTTAAAATACATAAGTTCGTAAACAAAAAAAAATCAATTTTGGTGAAATTTCGATGTACAGCACCGCAAAAAGTTTTTTTTGTTAAAACTTATATTTAGCTTAGCTTATGATTGAAAACTAACTGGACTAGTGTATAATGCCAACAACTTTGTTATTGAAACGTTGAAATTCTGGCTTGCAATATCAATTTTTTATATTATAAGATAGAATGAAAAAACATGCAAAAATATTACTGAAACAAGAATATATCACAGTGAAAGAAATAATAAATAAACAGAAACGAGAAAAAGATCGAAATAATATTTTTTTTAAAATATTTTCTTAATTAAATTTTTAAAAGAATGGAAAATGCTCCCAACTTTTACTGAACTTTGTCTCAGCGAAATAACTACTCATTTTTGAACTGACAATTTTTTTTTAAGAAAACGAAAAAAATCTTTTGGAAAAAAATATATTAATAAATATGCTAATATTTCAACTTTTTGTATTTTTCACTTTCGACCTTTTGTCATTTCGACTTTATGTCATTCAACCTTTTGGAATTCGACTTTTTATCCTATCAGTCTTATGTATTTCGAAAAAAATCTTTTGGAAAAAAAATATATTAATAAATATGCTAATATTTCAACTTTTTGTATTTTTCATTTTCGACCTTTTGTCATTTCGACTTTATGTCATTCAACCTTTTGGAATTCGACTTTTTATCCTATCAGTCTTATGTATTTCGAAAAAAATCTTTTGGAAAAAAAATATATTAATAAATATGCTAATATTTCAACTTTTTGTATTTTTCACTTTCGACCTTTTGCCATTTCGACTTTATGTCATTCAACCTTTTGGAATTCGACTTTTTATCCTATCAGTCTTATGTATTTCGACCTTTTGTTTTATATTAATTTTCCCTCAATCATATAAAAAGATTATTCATTATTTTTTTCATGAAGAAAATTTGATTTTGAAACGACTTTTTACATGAAATAAATATTTTTGTCAACTTCAAATTTCCTGTCTCAGTCAACTCGCACCACACTGTACCCTGTACCTCAATTCCGCTTCACTTCAGCGGTGAACTGAGTTTTGGCCACCGACAGCAATGTGGTGATGGCCGATCGTTTGATACCTACAATATGGCCCCATCGATGGGGGGGAGACCCTCTCAACTGGACGATTGCGATGCATTTCAGGAGAGATTGTTTCCGCCATCATGGTGTAGGACGGTGACTTTTTAATGCTTTTGACCTAGGAACGAATCGACCGTCATTGCACTTCCGGAGCGGTTCACAAATTTATATTGCAACTAAGGGATGTCCTCTTTGTTCAGCTTTAAATTTTCCCCCTGAATTTCTCTGCGGTATAATTCCACACAAAAATACACGCATTATCAGTTACGCTCGAAACGACTTTTCCATGTAGCGGGATTTTTTTGCGTTTCAACATTTATCCGTACTTCCTTTCAAGGGGGGTGACAAGAACGCGTGTAAATTCTTTCGACCAAAACGAGCATACGAGCCCCTTCAGGCTGTTCCAGCGAAACCCCCAACGCGATGCCAAAATATTTACGTTCCAGGTTCAATCAGTCGTGACAACGACGCGGTGGTGACTTTTCGCCCTCAAGTGTTGGCGGGAAAATGATTTTCTCTGCTTTGAGCGATTTTTCCAGGTTAATGTTTACGTTTGAACGCGGGGTTTGGGGAACCTTTTGGCATTGAACTAATTTATTCAGTTTCATGACCAAAGGCAATTGATACCACAGGGAACAAGGAGTTGAAGCCTGAGGTTGATTTGTTGGATGTCCAGAAGGCATGGAATACTATGAATTGGAATTACCGTCCTGGCAAGGTAGTATATTTACAATCGTAATTTGAGATTATCTGAGTTAATTGATAGCATAATGATAGCACAATGACCTAGAACAACCTTGAAGACAAAGGAATTAAGGACAATGATCAGGATATAAGTGAGGTGTTTTGACACGAAGATCCACGTAACATAACACCAAATTCAAAGTGATTGAGTTAAACAAAAGATGACCTCGATTCAAAATAGTTTCGTTTCGCTTGAAGACGACGATTTTTTGCAAATAGCAGTCTGGACTACGTTATGTATATGTGATGATTTTCTAAAACAGTTTCGTTTTTAAGGGGACATGGGAAATTCTCCAAAATAACATCTGCTCCCAACGAGAAAGTATAGGAAATATAAATCTTGAAACTCTGAACATGAACGAAAAATCAAAGTCGCCTGAGTCGAGGTTCGATCCCTCGTCCTTTGGTTTGGTAAGCAAAAATGCTAACCACTACACCATCACGGCTTGGTGAGCGATGACTGGAATTAAGAATACTGTTACTATCAAACTATATACGCGCTGGGTCCTTGTCCATTTGACAAGGGTTCGGAAGTTCTAAATAACGTTTGAACCCGATTGGTGCAAACGTTCTTTAGGGCGGGGCTTGTCGATAAAGCTGAAGTACCTCGCGCTCGGCTAGCCAGCGTAGAAATGGGTCTCCGAAGCTCGGCAGAGCTAACACCTTCCAAATGCCTATGCGAGTTATTTGCATGTATAGAATGTAGATCTAAAATATACATGGAAACAACTCAATTTGTAAGAAGTGGCCGCGTGGTCCCGTTTGGTTGGTTGCACACACACACACACACATGGGAAATTCTCCAAAATAATCCCGAACATGTTTTAAGGGAGTGAAAAGGTCTACGATATGTCCTAAGCAAGCGTTACGACCGTTGACCCTAATTTAAAATCAGCTAATAACTCATTTTGTGATTTTTAAACCATTATACATAACTTAGCAGCACTTTCTCCCTACAAAACTGCTCCATCTAACGCTCACAAAACTCCATCTAATTGCAATTACTGATGTTTTCCATCACTCCAACGCCGTCTAAAAGGTTTCGCAACCCGTCCGTAATGCAATTAGGTAATCGCGTTCACCGCCACAGCATCGTTCCGATAAAAACCGCGAATCGCTCAAGTCACTTTAGCCCGGGCCAGTTAGTGTGTGGTTTGACAGCGATAAGCGCGACTCCATTTGTGCCAGCCTGGACCACACCAGACGTTACAGTTTCGGGGGGGAAGTTGCGCACTAAATTATCGCATCGCAATTCAACAAGATGAGAAATTACTTCGGACTCGCTGGTCAACTCTCGCCCGATGCGATGCGATAAGAAGTGTTGAATCATCTGCGCTGGAGTCGTCTTTGTTCCGGAGCGTTTCTTCCTCTTATAAATAGTAATATCCAGCGGGGCCGCTGTAAAGATCGTGCGACAACGCGACTCGACACAATCCGCGGGCACCATTTTTCGCATCATATTTTTTTATAACTCAATTTATAATAAATTAATCGCGCGCGCGAAATCAGCTGTTGGCCACAATCTGGAGGCACTTTTGGCACATTGCTAGGCGATGACAGCCCGCCCGGACTTGGGCCCGCTTAGGCTAAGCAGGGATGATTAATGCGCAATCGTGGCGGACTTCCAGTAGTTGTGGTAGCGCCCAAAGGGGATTCCGAAAGATCGGGCCCGTCCGATAGCATTCCGCGAAATGGCGCTACAAATCTTAGAGACATGGCTGCAGCAATTAATGTACTATAGTTGAGCTGATAACGCGGGTGAGATCATAAATAGAAATTTAGATGGAAAAAGAAAATAGTTTAGACAAACTACAAAATAGATATTTAAACCAACTCTATTTATGTTGCTTGTACAAAGCACCAACTCAATCCGGATCCCA
This sequence comes from Culex quinquefasciatus, assembly GCF_015732765.1. Lineage (NCBI taxonomy): Eukaryota > Metazoa > Arthropoda > Insecta > Diptera > Culicidae > Culex > Culex quinquefasciatus. Next base: position 64,533,879 of record NC_051862.1, read on the forward strand.
ATAATTAACCTCGGTAGCATCAAGATTCTCATCAACGCCAAGTTCCTGTTTGGTAAATAAACAAACGAGGCATAAATAATATCAGCAAAGGCCGATCTCACCAGCGCGTTGTGTTAATCTGTAATATTGTAATCAAACGTCAAATCATTTTCATTTCACTTTTAAACCAATCAATCAATCACGCCGAGCAGCAGGACAAGACATCCCCACACGAGTATACGAGAGCTCGCGTTGTTTAGATTACTAATATCTCACCATCAGCACTGACGAGCGAGCTTGATCGGTGGTTGGTGGTCATTGCACTAGCCGAGCAGATTCCGCATATATGTACTATAGGCGCTGCTGGCGCTTGAACCATGATTGATTGATAACCACGAGTCACCAGAGTTGAAGAATTGCAAGTTTAACCAACTAGGCATCGCACTCTACAAATTACATACAAGCGAGAGTGGCGAGCATTGATTACGGCTGCTTGCGATGACTTGGGAAAGACCACCAGGATTGAGCGCACAAGTGTTTATCAATCTGCGTAGTGCTTGAGCTACTGGGAATGAAATTTTAGAACTTCCTAAATTTTTGCTATTTTACTCCTTTTCTTAACCCAATTTCAAAAGCAGATATCAACGCCATGTTCATTTGCTCATCTGGTCGAACGAAAATCAGATGCTCCAGCGTATTTCTCCCTGGACGACAGTTCAATCGACACTTTGCCAGATACCACACACCGCCAAGTGTTTGCTCTTGAACGATCACTTTTATTCGAAGGTAAACACACAGCTTTGAATCGCGGATATACAACAATAGTCGGTGAATAAATTGTACTATAAACATCAACTTTGGTCCTTCTTTTTGATCTTCATCTTTTGTTTGAATTCAACAGCCGCAATGGAAATCTTTCATTTCGCAAATAAGGCTGGTACAAATATTTTTAAAAGTTTTTGTCACCCCCCCCTTCAAAATTGGCCCGAAAAATCAGGGGGCAAAAAAAATATTTTTACAATAAACTTCAAAATTTCAATGAAAATTCAAGTGCAACCAACTGAAATCAAATTAAAATACATTCTTCTGCATTTAAAATCATTTTTAGCATGTTTGGGTTTATTAAAAAATCTTAAGATTTTTTGAAAATTTTCGATGCAAAATCTTTTTTTTCGATACAATTTTTGTTTTTGTCAGGTCTTAGATTTTTTGAAAACTAATGATTGCAAAACAACTGAACTAGTGTAAAATGCATTTTAAAACACTTTTTTCATTTAATTGTGAAGACTTTGGCTTGTTATTTAAATTTTTATATTTTTTTATTTTTTTGCCCCCCCCTTGACCTCGGTCAGGGCCGAGGGACAAAAACTTTTTTAAATATTTGCATCGGCCTAATTTTAAAAAAATCATGTACATCAATTTGTATTCAATTTCAATTTTTGTATTTTTGTATTTTTGTATTTTTGTATTTTTGTATTTTTGTATTTTTGTATTTTTGTATTTTTGTATTTTTGTATTTTTGTATTTTTGTATTTTTGTATTTTTGTATTTTTGTATTTTTGTATTTTTGTATTTTTGTATTTTTGTATTTTTGTATTTTTGTATTTTTGTATTTTTGTATTTTTGTATTTTTGTATTTTTGTATTTTTGTATTTTGTATTTTTGTATTTTTGTATTTTTGTATTTTTGTATTTTTGTATTTTGTATTTTTGTATTTTTGTATTTTTATTTTTGTATTTTTGTATTTTGTATTTTTGTATTTTTGTATTTTTGTATTTTTGTATTTTTGTATTTTTATTTTTGTATTTTGTATTTTGTATTTTTGTATTTTTGTATTTTTGTATTTTGTATTTTTGTATTTTGTATTTTTGTATTTTTGTATTTTGTATTTTTGTATTTTTGTATTTTTGTATTTTTGTATTTTTGTATTTTTGTATTTTTGTATTTTTGTATTTTTGTATTTTTGTATTTTTGTATTTTTGTATTTTTGTATTTTTGTATTTTTGTATTTTTGTATTTTTGTATTTTTGTATTTTTGTATTTTTGTATTTTTGTATTTTGTATTTTTGTATTTTTGTATTTTTGTATTTTTGTATTTTTGTATTTTTGTATTTTTGTATTTTTGTATTTTTGTATTTTTGTATTTTTGTATTTTTGTATTTTTGTATTTTTGTATTTTTGTATTTTTGTATTTTTGTATTTTTGTATTTTTTTAACGCCACCATTTGTCCAAAAATCTGTTTAAAAGTCGAAAAACTAACTAAACTAACCAAAAATCCTAGTTGAATCTATTTATGCTTTTAGATATTTTCACGAGTTGAAAAAAAGCAAGTTGAAATAATATCCATTTTTGGGATTTTTAATTAATTTTCCGTTTTCTTTAGGATAAATCTTGATAAATTTTGAAGAAATTCGTAGATTTTGGTCGAGAATTGCTGTTTAAAAAAAAACAATATTTTGAGCAACTTGATTAACTATATATCATCTTGATTTTTAAACAAACTTCAAATTTAATATAAGTTACATTACTCTTTTTACCTCTTTAATCTATTGGAAATAATTGCATATAAGGATGCAATAAATCTAATTAAATTAACTTTAAATTTGATTTCCAATCCATGCTGACAATTCAAAATTAACCTTAACCGAGACTATCCTCCAAAACATCCCACCCACTACAAGCATAAACGCGTCGCCCACCCAAAACCCATCAATCTTGAACGATTCGCCAACATAAAAGCCTATCTTTCGGAAAATGGCACCCTTCTTGTCCCCCTACCACATTACACTAAATTTTCACACAGTAGCGCGCCCACTACTCGCCATAAATTCCCAACTTTAATTTCCTTTATGGATCCCATATGTTTCACCGCGCCCCTGCCCTTAATGAAATCCAACACGCCCAGCAGAACTAGCGGACTACCGGAACTTGCGGAACTCTTGGACCAAATCGGAAGGAAATTAGTGGTAACCACCACCTACTTCTCCTCCTCCTCCGATGACAATCGATGATGGCCCTCATGCCCTCGAACATAATTCCATATTGTGTGAGCGAGTGATTTTTATTGATCCCGTTCAATAGATAACCAATTATGCTTGTTCGAACAACAAGAGGGATTCGATCCCCCTCGTCATCGCAGGGATCACTAATTCAATTAGAAATACCTTCCGCCTTCATCGTCCGTCACGGGCGACCCGGTTCCAATTGATGATTAATTGAATTTTCCATGCTTCAGGGGCTCAGAAATGCTATCTAGCACCAAATCAGCTCTATGGGCAGATATGGAGCTAGCGCCCAGTGCCAATTCCCAAACGATGAGTAATCCTCTCTCAATTTGTTCCCAAAAAATCGCTCACTTTCTTCGCAGCTCCTTTCCAAACAACAATAACTCAACGCACTGTGGTGCGTTGTTTGTCTGTGTGTGTTTGTATGCGTACATGTTTTTCTCCACACACCACACTCTGGGAGGTTCTCACAATAATATTTACATTTATAAATAGATCTAATCTGTCTTGCTTCGTGCTCACAGACTTTCATCTTCGATGAGAAAACTCACTTTTTATTCGACTTTCTTCAGAACCCCTCTGGAACTGTTCGTATTTCTTCACTTTCAAGTATTCTTCAAAAAACTTCTAAATTTCGCACTTTTTTCCCCGTGTTTACACTTCCACTTGTCACACTCCGAGTTCGTTAATCGTTTTAATCGAAAACATCGCGAGCCGCGTTGACACTGAACGATTTTTCACAATTTTCCCTTTCAAACAGTTTTCCTCGAGTTCTCTGAATTTTCCGGCGATTTTCCACTCAAAAACTCGAAAATCCAGCACACCCGAAAATAACGTACGGAAAATAACACCACCACCGACGACGACCACGATGACGGTGTGGTGTGTGTTGTTCACTTGTCCAAAGCTCACGATGTACTGAAGCAACGCAGCAAAACACAAAACTCTCTTGCCGCATCGCCAAGTGCCGAGTCGCAGCACCGCGCGCCGGTTGAATCAAATTTCAATTCCTTTTTCGTGCTTCCTTCTCCCAGAGTTTTTGTCGATATTCGCGTATGTTGTGCGTGGTAGAGGTGTTCCGTTTCTTTTGTTTTGTTATGTTGTTGTGTGGAGGAGGGTGGGAGTTTATGTTGTGGGTTTTGTATGTTTTGATGGTTTATGTAGATTTTCTAAGATAAGATTATGATAACCAAATGTGATTATTTTCCTTTTATGTATAGTTTTCTTTGTTTCTTATCCAATGCGAGAGAGAAATATAAATCAAGAGTACTATTTTATTATGATCTATTTTCCTAATGTTCACAGGAACATTTTGAAACAGTTTTTTTATGTATACACCCAAAACTGGCAGCGCTAGTCCGAGAGAATGATGGTCTAGAATAAGTATAGTGGTACCATTCACGGACGCAGAGAACACAGCTCGAGATGGGCGATAGAACTATTCTCTCGAGGTTCATTTGCAAAAAAAGTTCATCCGTCAAACAAAAAACCAAAAGTGTCAACAACGGGAATCGAACCAGAGACCTTTGACAAACCAATCCAATGACTTAGCTGCCTCGGCCACCACAGCTTGGTGACCAAGGAGAAGTCAGAAGTCGATGTATGACACTTGTTGGAGATTTATTGATTCAACTAACGAATGAACTCATTTGTTATGATGGTGTGAGTTGGTACCATTATTCTATCGATTTTGGCACTGAGCCCTCAATAAATTTTGAGAGAACGATTATCTCGACTCTGAATTTTGGGTGTAGGCAGAAAAATTTTAAAATTGATACAATACAATTCGATAGTTATTTGTCTATGAGCTTTACATTTTTTAACATTAAATTTGGTTTAAGATATTTTTTTCCTGCCCAGAGCAAAATCGAGATTTTTTAAGTTTTTCTTGATTACTCGTAACTGGATCGACAAAATTGGATGAAATTTTAATGGTTATACGTTAACATTCTATACAAACTAACGCCGGTTGAACCAGGTGGAAAAATGCATGGTTGCAGAGAAATTTAATTTTGAAGACCAAAAATTATTATTTAATGTTTTTGTCCTTCGGTTTTGGTCGAAGTAGAGGGGAAAGGGAAAGGAAAAGGGAATTAAAAAAACTAAATTTGAAATATCAAGTCGTTAGGCGAAAAGTAACAAAAAATGTGGAATGTTGCTAAATATCAACAAATTTTCTTTAAAAAAAATATCTAACGCTATTTCTATGCGGACCCAAAAATTCAACATTTGTAAGAAGATAAATGAGTATTTTTTTGATTAAAAATATATTTTAATAACAATTGTGCTATTCTGAATAGTTTTCAATCGATTTTACATTTTTTTTTATTTTTGCTAATAATAATTTGTTTGCCCTTATTTTTTTTTTTTGAAAATTTTGCAGGTAGGGACTTGGAATAAAACTTTCAAAGTCCTTATCATTGAATTATTATTCTACTAGTTTTTTAAGAATATATCGTCCATTTATTGAGAAAATTTTTTGTTTAGCAAATTTTTCTTTAAAGTGTTAACACTTGTCGATAAAGTTCACATTTTTTATTGCAAAATATAAGCTTTTAGAGTTCATAAATGTTTATGATAATATTTGTTATTTTGTAAATGTTTTATAATAAAAAGGCGAGTTTAACAAATGGGAAAAAGATAAAACGTTAAAAATGCAGATATCCAACTCCAAGTCAAGCAAAAAAGTTGGTCCTATTCACAAATGCACAAGATTTCCCGAAATAAAATTACGAATGTTTGCAAAAAGTTACATTTCTGAAAAAATGCTCTTCTGGATTACATCGAATTTAAAACTGAAATTTCATCGTAATGAGCCAAAATGTGAGCAATAGCCTCACATAATTAACTCTTTACGGTAAATCGGTTATATTTTTTTCAGGTACATTTGGGAGCACAGCACCTTTTATGTTAATTTTGTCTAAAAATTAAACAAGTTATAAATGATCATTTAAAAACACTGGAAAACATTGAGCATTCTATTTAAAACGTATTTTATAAATTTATAGTTTCAAAATGGCAATATGTTTATTGTTAGATATATTTTTTTTGTTGATAAAACCAAAGTTGTCAGAAGCACTTACCAATTGTCCAATTGTTTACAAAAATGTTTTTGTCGATTATTTTTGATCGAAACTTTTTGTTTCAGTCCAGACTCGACTATCCAAAGATCTCGGAAAAAATCACTTCCGATAATCGAATCACCAAAAAAATTTCTTATTTTTGATTGTCGCGTAAGTTTGATTTAGAATTAATCTAAAATGGCGGTGATGAAATATTGAACAAATGTATTTTGTAAATTTATAGGCAGTCAACAATTCAAATTTAACTATAGTGAGGTCACAGAACTTGAATTTAATGTTAAAATCAATAAAATAAAAAAATACGAAAAAAAATCTCTTCATGATTCGATTATCCGAAGTCCCACACAACTATCGGGTAATTGAACTTTGGATAATCGAAACTTCGGATAATCGAGTCTGGACTATATAGATAAAACAGTTTTCTTACTGAATAAAATTGTTAAAATTTGAAAAGAATGTCTGAAGTTGTATTTTGGGTCATTTTCAATCCAGAGACATTAAAAAATTAGCTAAATGATAAGATATACAGTTTGTAACAACCCAAATCAGGGGTTTAGGACAAGTGTCAGAAGGGAGAGGAACTGGGGGTTTCTCATATCTTCAAATTATGGACGAGTTATTAAACAAATTGCACATGTTTAATTGTAAATTGTTAAGGCCTTAATCCCAGCAATTTAATGTTCTTGATCGGATTTGTAATAAAGAACAATTTGCTAGTTAACACTTTTTAACAAGTCAAGACATTAAATGAGTGAGTTTTCAAAAAGCCGTAAGAGCCACCGCGACCTCTGACACTAATTTTCGTTTTTCTCGAAAATGAAACAAAATTTCATTTATTTTAAGTTTGGGGCACTTGAAGGACGTGTAGATGAACAATCTCGAGCATTTTTGATTTTGGTTTTTCGTAAGTAGATGGAGTACCGATGCAAAAAGGACTTTGTTTACCAAAGGCTCTTACGGCTTTTTGAAAACTAATCCGATATTTCAGGATTTAAAAACATACACCGATTCCAAACTAAAGTTGAACAACTTACTCTAACTGCAACGTGATCTTATTTATTAAGTTTATGATTTAGAAAACTCAATTAAGTTTCAAATCTTTACAGAGACATATTATAACTGTCTTGATCATAACTTGAAACAAAACAAAAATCAAAAAACATCCCTAACTCACAATGCAGAGGGACTCTCGGCGAAGGTCTCCTCTTCTCTTGAAGCGCCGTGCAGCCCGACTTTGGCCCGGTCATCCACACACAAAAATGAACCCTTCCCAACCCTCGTACCCCACCACTCCCACCATGCTTCCAGCAACTTCTGTGTGTACAAACATACACATTATTGCAACTCGGTTGCACCTTCTACCGCGAGAGAGTTTATGCTCCCGGCATGGCGCAATCTCTTCTCCCTTTTCTCACAAACCCTCGAATCTCTCAGTAAAACATAAAACTTATCGTTTTTCGCGATTCTCGCGGTTCATTCACGAGAAGAGAGATTGCATGAATTTCCACTTTACGGGGTGCGTTTTCTCTCTCACACACAGATGGAGAGAGAAATTTCCTGTCCAAAGGAAAGGAAAACCAAAACAAACTCCGACGAGTTGTGCGGCGATGACGATGTCTGGCCGGTCTCTAGGTGCAGCATCTTCTCTGTGAGATTGTGTATGTGTTTTTTTTTTGCTGGATGACAATCGCGATATGCAGCGCAGTGACTCATGTTTATCGCGAATGACAGTGATGTGCAGATGGAACGCAGCAGATGGAAGTTATATTTGGTGATGTGAACATTGTTATAAAAACAATAAAACTAATGGATTCCTGCGTATCAGAATTTTTGTAAATTAATCAGGAGGCATAACAGGTCGTACAATAATTAAAATTAAGGAAGATTTTTAAATTTTAAAACCAAAGTACCTATGTGATCTGTGACCTGAACTTAAATTACGATAATTTCATAGTTCAAAATTTGTGCAAAAAAAGTAAACAAGTAGCTTTAAAATGCTTTGTCTATGTTTTGCATACAATTTATGTTTATGTTCGAGTCTAGACTGTATTTCAAAAATACGCGGTTCATACATTTGCAGACAAAAATGCACTAAGATCACATGAAAATTATTCGGGCTCTTTATCTATTGAATCCTAATATTTTTTAAGTAGCAGTTGCGTTTTATTGTTAATAATGATTCTAAGTTCATAGACAATTTTAAGGTTGTAGATGGTGTCTTTCACTTTTGAGGCAATGACTGTCAATGATGGTTCTGAATTCAGGGTCCAGAAATAGTAAATTGGAATGTAAAAATAATCACTTTATGTAAAACGCTTCTACAAACAACACAATACACCTATTTTTTAACTGAAACATTTTGAATCAAGGTTTGAATGTTTTTCTAAAACAAACATGGCCGCCAAATGGCCGATCGGGAATGATGCCTTTCAGAGCCTTAAGTAGGTATCATACATAGATTAGAAATATCATTCAAATTGAGAAAAATAGACAAAATTGGAAATGAGATACTATTGAAATCTTGGTATTTAAGAAAAAAACTGATTGAAATTTTTATGATTTTGTTCAATCTTGGAATATTGACGCATCATTTGAAAAGGGATCAACGAATTTTGACAGATGGAACTATTTCGGAAATTCTTGGGCTTCAGGCACCATTTATTTTTACAAAATTCGATGTGTTAAACAATAGCTGCCTTTTAAATCACTGAGTTTGTAAAATAGTAACCTATTGCGTGGGATTCCAGAATATATATGAATATATGAATCATATATGAATTAAAATTTTAAACAAGAAAAATAATGCAACTTGTTTGTTAAAAGCTGAGGCTGGTGGATAATTTTATTTCAAGCTTTCGTCCCTCTCCCTCTTTTCAAAATTTCTTTTGAAAAACCAAGGGGCAAAAAAAAGGAACATAGCACATTTCATTGAAAAACTTGTAAAATCAATTGTAAACTATTAAGAATACATTGTATAACGTTAATTTTTATATTTTTCATAAAATAGGGACCAAAGACTGGAAAAGGACAGAAATTTTTACAACATAAATATTCTTTATAAATAAAATGATATTTCGCCCATTTTTAACAGAAGCAGAACTGTAATAATATACAAAGAAAAAAGGGCATGAAATAAACAAAAACCCATTTTTTTAAATTACTATTTTCAAACGAATAAGTCCAATGCAAAACATACAAATTCGTTGAAAAACCCAAAAAAAAAATCCTCTAATAAAAACAAAATTAAACAAACATTGATAATTGATTTAAAAAAAAACAAGTTATTAAATGCTTCACGTTCGCCATAACCATTACAGAAAAAGTATTCTCCAGCGATTGTTATCAAGCCTTCTTTAGAATTCCACCAGCAAAAGTCCCTCGAGTGCGGTCACGTGGGTGTATAAGCAGTGTTGTTCGGTACATGTTCTGCCCAGACGCCATGTCAACGCGGGGATTACTGCGAACTCGCAGTTCTTCGCCTGCACACAACCACAAAACGCCATTCGAAAACGAAACTGATAAGAACCCCGAACGGCAGCGGAGAGAGTACAAACATGCATAAATATGCGCAGCAAATAACAGCGAACGCAACTTGTACCACGATTGTAAACAAGACCTTCAGGGTAATGGGGGCATTTTTCGAACAATTTGACTTGTTTATGAATTTTTTGCATAAATTGAAAGATTTCGATTCAATTACCCTAACCTCCAAACAAAACAACAACATTAAACCTTGCGAAAATGAAATCAACAAGTACCGAGGCAGAAATAAAACAGGATTTCCCAAGCCATATCCCAAGAAGTTATGATGAATGAAGTCCCGGCTCGAGTTCATAAATCTGTTCGCCCACGCACCATGAGAAGAGCGTCGCGCGGAATTATCGCGAGTAAAAGTTTCGCTCAAGTCAGATTTACGACGCACGATATCGCCCCTCATAAGTGCCTTGTTTGCGCAAAATGGGGGGTAATTTAAGCATAATTTATAAATTTAAAATGTGAAATTTGATGAGTTATGAAGAGGTTTCTCACAAAATGAACAATTCATCACCCAAACTCAAGTAAAATTGCATTTCGAAAGCAAACAAAATGTCCACGTGACCATTTCAAAGCAAAGGGAGAAACACGTGCAAATATTTACGATCGTACCATGACTGCAAAACTGGGACCTGGGATGACATTTAAGGACGGAGAGAAATCCCAGAAATCCCGAGGACTGTGCACGCGATAAAAAATTAATGGAAATATGTCTCGTGGTGGTGGTACGAAAAGTTGAGCCGGGAACTACTCAAACAAAACTGGACCATGGCAGGGCGGATGAAACTTTCTGATAAAACTGCATCGCAGTGTGTTTGTGGGCGAACTTCGTACTTTGTGTGAGTGTGCAACATTTCCCCTTCTCCCTTCCAGAATGATGATACATCAGACATATTGCACATTCTGCTTTCCGTAGTTTCCTGTCCTTGTTTGCACACACACAGTTTTATGGACTCGAACATTTTATGAGATAAAATTACGAAGGATTAGGGAAATGACTTTGTCCGAAACTGGACGACCACCGACTTTGTTTATGTTTGCTAAATATCCCTCTTAATCCTGTTGAAATGTGATGCGAAATTTGGGAATTAATTTTAATTTAGCATTTGTGATAGTCAAGGCACGAAATCGAAAAAGGGCTCATTTTCGTGTGTCTAACGGCAAATCATGTAACAGGCCAGGTTTTGATGGATCTAGACTTAATCGACCCCACTGAGTCCGAAAATCGCGGTCACGAAGCCGAATTCCTTAAGGAAAGCGAGATATTCAAGATGGCGACCAATATGGCGGCTATATAGAGAAGTCAACAATATCACAGTATGAAGGTTGTCGACGTGTCGATTTTAACTAATTTCGGGTCGCTGAACCCGAATATGACCATGAAAATCGGTCACGGCGACCCAGTAGCGTGTAATTCAAGATGGCGTCCAATATGGCGAATAGTGAATCTTCAAGTATTTTTAAACAATATGTAACAGGCTTGTGACCGATCAAATTTAACTAATTTGGGGTCGCTGAACCCGAATATGACCATGCAAATCGGTCACGGCGATCCAGCAGCGTGTAATCCAAGATGGCGTCCAATATGGCGAATAGTGAATCTTCAAGTATTTTTAAACAACGTGTAACAGGCTTGTGACCAATCAAATTTAACTAATTTGGGGTCGCTGAACCCGAATATGACCATGAAAATCGGTCACGGCAATCCAGCAGCGTGTAATCCAAGATGGCGTCCAATATGGCGAAAAGAGAATCTTCAAGTATTTTTAAACAACATGTAACAGGCTTGTGACCGATCTAAATTAACTAATTTGGGGTCGCTGAACCCGAATATGACCATGAAAATCGGTCACGGCGATCCAGGAGCGTGTAATCCAAGATGGCGTCCAATATGACGAATAGTGAATCTTCAAGTATTTTTAAACAACGTGTAACAGGCTTGTGACCAATCAAATTTAACTAATTTGGGGTCGCTGAACCCGAATATGACCATGAAAATCGGTCACGGCGACCCAGCAGCGTGTAATCCAAGATGGCGTCCAATATGGCGAATAGTGAATCTTCAAGTATTTTTAAACAACATGTAACAGGCTTGAGATCGATCAAATTTAACTAATTTGGGGTCGCTGAACCCGAATATGACCAAGAAAATCGGTCACGGCGATCCAGGAGCGTGTAATCCAAGATGGCGTCCAATATGACGAATAGTGAATCTTCAAGTATTTTTAAACATGTAACAGGCTTGTGACCGATCAAATTTAACTAATTTGGGGTCGCTGAACCCGAATATGACCAAGAAAATCGGTCACGGCGACCCAGCAGCGTGTAATCCAAGATGGCGTCCAATATGGCGAATAGTGAATCTTCAAGTATTTTTAAACAACATGTAACAGGCTTAAGACCGATCAAATTTAACTAATTTGGGGTCGCTGAACCCGAATATGACCATGAAATGCCGAGCTTCCGTGGCCGTGAGGTTACGGGTTTCGCCTTGTAAGCGGAAGGTGATGGGTTCGATTCCTGTCTGGCTCGGCAAAGTCAGTTCCCTTAAAAGAGTAAATATGCTCACTGGGAATACTGACCGGTAGGGGATGGGTTTCGACTAGCGGCGTGCTGGGTTTCCAATCCAGAGGTCGTGAGTTCGATTCTCGTACCGGGATGATGAAGTTTGATGAAGTTTAAATCGGTCACGGCGACCCAGGAGCGAGTAATCCAAGATGGCGTCCAATATGGCGAAGAGAGAATCATCAAGTATTTTTTAACAACATGTAACAGGCTTGTCACGGCGACCCAGTAGTGTGTAATCCAAGATGGCGTCGAATACTTTTAGATTCTCTCTTCGCCATATTGGACGCCATCTTGGATTACACGCTACTGGGTCGCCGTGACCGATTTTCATGGTCATATTCGGGTTCAGCGACCCCAAATTAGTTAAATTTGATCGGTCACAAGCCTGTTACACGATGTTTAAAAATACTTGAAAATTCACTATTCGCCATATTGGACGCCATCTTGGATTACACGCTACTGGGTCGCCGTGACCGATTTTCATGGTCATATTCGAGTTCAGCGACCCCAAATTAGTTAAATTTGATCGGTCACAAGCCTGTTACATGTTGTTTAAAAATACTTGAAGATTCACTATTCGCCATATTGGACGCCATCTTGGATTACACGCTCCTGGATCGCCGTGACCGATTTTCATGGTCATATTCGGGTTCAGCGACCCCAAATTAGTTAATTTTGATTGGTCACAAGCCTGTTACATCTTGTTTAAAAATACTTGAAGATTCTCTCTTCACCATATTGGACGCCATCTTGGATTACACGTTCCTGGGTCGCCGTGACCGATTTTCATGGTCATATTCGGGTTCAGCGACCCCAAATTAGTTAATTTTGATCGGTCACAAGCCTGTTACATGTTGTATAAAAATACTTGAAGATTCACTATTCGCCATATTGGACGCCATCTTGGATTACACGCTCCTGGATCGCCGTGACCGATTTTCATGGTCATATTCGGGTTCAGCGACCCCAAATTAGTTAATTTTGATTGGTCACAAGCCTGTTACATCTTGTTTAAAAATACTTGAAGATTCTCTCTTCACCATATTGGACGCCATCTTGGATTACACGTTCCTGGGTCGCCGTGACCGATTTTCATGGTCATATTCGGGTTCAGCGACCCCAAATTAGTTAATTTTGATCGGTCACAAGCCTGTTACATGTTGTTTAAAAATACTTGAAGATTCACTATTCGCCATATTGGACGCCATCTTGGATTACACGCTCCTGGATCGCCGTGACCGATTTTCATGGTCATATTCGGATTCAGCGACCCCAAATTAGTTAAATTTGATTGGTCACAAGCCTGTTACATCTTGTTTAAAAATACTTGAAGATTCTCTCTTCACCATATTGGACGCCATCTTGGATTACACGTTCCTGGGTCGCCGTGACCGATTTTCATGGTCATATTCGGGTTCAGCGACCCCAAATTAGTTAATTTTGATCGGTCACAAGCCTGTTACATGTTGTATAAAAATACTTGAAGATTCACTATTCGCCATATTGGACGCCATCTTGGATTACACGCTACTGGGTCGCCGTGACCGATTTTCATGGTCATATTCGGGTTCAGCGACCCCAAATTAGGTAAATTTGATCGGTTACACGCCTGTTACATATTGTTTAAAAATACTTGAAGATTCACTATTCGCCATATTGGACGCCATCTTGGATTACACGCTGCTGGATCGCCGTGACCGATTTTCATGGTCATATTCGGGTTCAGCGACCCCAAATTAGGTAAATTTGATCGGTCACAAGCCTGTTACATCTTGTTTAAAAATTCTTGAGAATTCTCTCTTCGCCATATTGGACGCCATCTTGGATTACACGCTCCTGGGTCGCCGTGACCGATTTTCATAGTCATATTCGAGTTAAGCGAACCGAAATTAGTTAAAATCGACGCGTCGACAACCTTCATACTGTGATATTGTTGACTTCTCTATATAGCCGCCATATTGGTCGCCATCTTGAATATCTCGCTTCCCTTAAGGAATCCGGCTTCGTGACCGCGATTTTCGGACTCAGCAGGGTCGATTTAGCCTAGATCCATCAAAACCTGGCCTGTTACACGATTTGCCGTTAGACATGCTATTTTTGGGTTTTTAGCCTTGACTATGATACCTCTCTTCTCGAAATCGACTGAAAATGATCATCTACGTACCTTGTTGAGAAATTACTGTAATTTCCAGTACCGTTACGTTCAAATTTGATAAAGATCGACATACCTGAAAAGAAAAACCGAAACAAAGAAATATGTTAAAACGCATAAAATTATGTTGCACCTTTAGTCATCACACGAGGTAACAATTTGCACATTAAATTTCCAGCTGAAACTGGAGAGCATAACATCGCATCCCACCGTGAATCATTTCCATTTATAATGCAAATCGACGTCGTCGTGCTATCATGTCGCACCCGCCATTTTGACGTTCCGAGAAAAACGCGTTTTAATGTTTGACCTTGAATAAACAAAAACGAAAGCACGCAATGTAAACAATAACAAACACGTTTTGTTTGGCTGACCATTCTGTGCATTGTCCCGAAGTTTGGTTGAAGTTGGTTGCTGGAGTCCCGAGTTATAATTAAAAATGACTACGGTAGTCTAGCTTTTACACGGATAGAAATCCTGTCCGTGTGTTTAAAAACATTCGTCGATAGAATCGAAAACATTGAATGTTGTCGATTTTGAAAACAAATTTCTCGATTATGTTAACAATGTCGACGAAATCTGCGACTTTGTTGCCTACATTTCGGCGTCGGCGCCGTTTCGTGTGTTAGAAATATCGACCACAACGCTAAGCAGTGATGACGTTTCGGGACTTTGTTTTTTTTTTTTCGCTAACAGATCACAACAAACTGTTTGGCCACTCAGTCGCGTCGCGCCGGGTTCCCGGGCTGTATTCTGTTACCGTGGCCGAGTCTTCCCGGTTTCGTGAACGTTTCCGGTGTTTTGATTAATGCTACAGTTGCGATTGTGAAATTCGGCAAAGCGGCCGTAGTTTTGTGAAACAAGAAGAATCGAAAAGATCTGGATCCGGGTCTTATCAATGGCCTGTGAAGAAGTGCTTTTGTCGAACTATGTGATACTTTTGAACGCTGTTTTGGATGGCAAGTTTCAGCCGGAACAACCCGAATCAGCCAAGTGAATATTATAAAGTGGCCAGCACCAACAATTCCGGGACTGCTCTATTATTGTTTCATCAAACTCGGCCCGTTCGAGCGGACGCAACATGTGGTCAAATTTGGAGGAATTTTGAAAAAGTGAGGTAAATTTATTGTTAGCTTTGTTTGCTCTACCACTCAACCAAAACCTCCTTGAATATTCCTCAACCACCAATCTAAAAATCTAAAAATCTAAAAATCTAAAAATCTAAAAATCTAAAAATCTAAAAATCTAAAAATCTAAAAATCTAAAAATCTAAAAATCTAAAAATCTAAAAATCTAAAAATCTAAAAATCTAAAAATCTAAAAATCTAAAAATCTAAAAATCTAAAAATCTAAAAATCTAAAAATCTAAAAATCTAAAATCTAAAAATCTAAAAATCTAAAATCTAAAAATCTAAAAATCTAAAATCTAAAAATCTAAAATCTAAAAATCTAAAAATCTAAAAATCTAAAAATCTAAAAATCTAAAAATCTAAAAATCTAAAAATCTAAAATCTAAAATCTAAAAATCTAAAAATCTAAAATCTAAAAATCTAAAATCTAAAATCTAAAAATCTAAAATCTAAAAATCTAAAATCTAAAATCTAAAAATCTAAAAATCTAAAAATCTAAAAATCTAAAAATCTAAAATCTAAAATCTAAAAATCTAAAATCTAAAAATCTAAAATCTAAAAATCTAAAAATCTAAAAATCTAAAAATCTAAAATCTAAAATCTAAAAATCTAAAAATCTAAAAATCTAAAAATCTAAAAATCTAAAAATCTAAAAATCTAAAAATCTAAAAATCTAAAAATCTAAAAATCTAAAAATCTAAAAATCTAAAAATCTAAAAATCTAAAAATCTAAAAATCTAAAAATCTAAAAATCTAAAAATCTAAAATCTAAAAATCTAAAATCTAAAAATCTAAAATCTAAAAATCTAAAAATCTAAAAATCTAAAAATCTAAAAATCTAAAAATCTAAAAATCTAAAAATCTAAAAATCTAAAAATCTAAAAATCTAAACATCTAAAAATCTAAAAATCTAAAAATCTAAAAATCCAGAAATCTAAAAATCTAAAAAAAATGAATTTTTGAATTTTTGAATTTTAGAATTTTAGAATTTTAGAATTTTAGAATTTTAGAATTTTAGAATTTTAGAATTTTAGAATTTTAGAATTTTAGAATTTTAGAATTTTAGAATTTTAGAATTTTAGAATTTTAGAATTTTAGAATTTTAGAATTTTAGAATTTTAGAATTTTAGAATTTTAGAATTTTTAAATTTTAGAATTTTAGAATTTTAGAATTTTAGAATTTTAGAATTTAGAATTTTAGAATTTTAGAATTTTAGAATTTTAGAATTTTAGAATTTTAAATTTTAGAATTTTAGAATTTTAGAATTTTAGAATTTTAGAATTTTAGAATTTAGAACCTAGAATTTTAGAATTTTAAATTTTAGAATTTAGAATTTTAGAATTTTAAATTTTAGAATTTTAGAATTTTAGAATTTTAGAATTTAGAATTTTAGAATTTTAGAATTTTAGAATTTTAGAATTTTAGAATTTTAGAATTTTAGAATTTTAGAATTTTAAATTTTAAATTTTAAATTTTAGAATTTTAAATTTTAGAATTTTAGAATTTTAGAATTTTAGAATTTTAGAATTTTAGAATTTTAGAATTTTAGAATTTTAGAATTTTAGAATTTTAGAATTTTAGAATTTTAGAATTTTAGAATTTTAGAATTTTAGAATTTTAGAATTTTAGAATTTTAGAATTTTAGAATTTTAGAATTTTAGAATTTTAGAATTTTAGAATTTTAGAATTTTAGAATTTTAGAATTTTAGAATTTTAGAATTTTAGAATTTTAGAATTATAGAATTTCTAAAATTCTAAAATTTTAGAATTTTAGAATTTTATTTTAGAATTTTAAGAATTTTAGAATTTTAGAATTTTAGAATTTTAGAATTTTAGAATTTTAGAATTTTAGAATTTTAGAATTTTAGAATTTTAGAATTTTAGAATTTTAGAATTTTAGAATTTTAGAATTTTAGAATTTTAGAATTTTAGAATTTTAGAATTTTAAATTTTAGAATTTTAGAATTTTAGAATTTTAGAATTTTAGAATTTTAAATTTTAGAATTTTAGAATTTTAGAATTTTAGAATTTTAAATTTTAGAATTTTAAATTTTAGAATTTTAGAATTTTAGAATTTTAGAATTTTAGAATTTTAGAATTTTAGAATTTTAAATTTTAGAATTTTAGAATTTTAGAATTTTAGAATTTTAAATTTTAGAATTTTAGAATTTTAGAATTTTAGAATTTTAGAATTTTAGAATTTTAAATTTTAGAATTTTAGAATTTTAAATTTTAGAATTTTAAATTTTAGAATTTTAGAATTTTAGAATTTTAGAATTTTAGAATTTTAGAATTTTAGAATTTTAGAATTTTAAATTTTAAATTTTAAATTTTAGAATTTTAAATTTTAGAATTTTAGAATTTTAAATTTTAAATTTTAGAATTTTAAATTTTAGAATTTTAGAATTTTAGAATTTTAAATTTTAGAATTTTAGAATTTTAAATTTTAGAATTTTAAATTTTAGAATTTTAGAATTTTAGAATTTTAAATTTTAGAATTTTAGAATTTTAGAATTTTAGAATTTTAGAATTTTAGAATTTTAGAATTTTAGAATTTTAGAATTTTAGAATTTTAAATTTTAGAATTTTAAATTTTAGAATTTTAAATTTTAGAATTTTAGAATTTTAGAATTTTAGAATTTTAGAATTTTAGAATTTTAAATTTTAAATTTTAAATTTTAGAATTTTAGAATTTTAGAATTTTAGAATTTTAGAATTTTAGAATTTTAGAATTTTAAATTTTAAATTTTAAATTTTAGAATTTTAGAATTTTAGAATTTTAGAATTTTAAATTTTAGAATTTTAGAATTTTAGAATTTTAGAATTTTAGAATTTTAGAATTTTAAATTTTAGAATTTTAGAATTTTAGAATTTTAAATTTTAGAATTTTAAATTTTAGAATTTTAGAATTTTAGAATTTTAAATTTTAGAATTTTAAATTTTAAATTTTAGAATTTTAGAATTTTAGAATTTTAGAATTTTAGAATTTTAGAATTTTAGAATTTTAGAATTTTAGAATTTTAGAATTTTAAATTTTAGAATTTTAAATTTTAGAATTTTAGAATTTTAGAATTTTAAATTTTAAATTTTAGAATTTTAGAATTTTAGAATTTTAAATTTTAGAATTTTAGAATTTTAGAATTTTAGAATTTTAGAATTTTAGAATTTTAAATTTTAGAATTTTAAATTTTAAATTTTAGAATTTTAGAATTTTAAATTTTAGAATTTTATTTTAGAATTTTAGAATTTTAAATTTTAAATTTTAGAATTTTAGAATTTTAGAATTTTAGAATTTTAGAATTTTAAATTTTAGAATTTTAAATTTTAGAATTTTAGAATTTTAGAATTTTAATTTTAGAATTTTAAATTTAGAATTTTAGAATTTTAGAATTTTAGAATTTTAGAATTTTAGAATTTTAGAATTTTAGAATTTTAGAATTTTAGAATTTTAGAATTTTAAATTTTAGAATTTTAGAATTTTAGAATTTTAGAATTTTAGAATTTTAGAATTTTAGAATTTTAAATTTTAAATTTTAAATTTTAAATTTTAGAATTTTAGAATTTTAGAATTTTAGAATTTTAGAATTTTAGAATTTTAGAATTTTAGAATTTTAGAATTTTAGAATTTTAAATTTTAAATTTTAGAATTTTAAATTTTAAATTTTAGAATTTTAGAATTTTAGAATTTTAAATTTTAGAATTTTAGAATTTTAGAATTTTAGAATTTTAAATTTTAGAATTTTAGAATTTTAGAATTTTAGAATTTTAGAATTTTAGAATTTTAGAATTTTAGAATTTTAGAATTTTAGAATTTTAGAATTTTAAATTTTAGAATTTTAAATTTTAAATTTTATAATTTTATAATTTTAGAATTTTAGAATTTTATAATTTTATAATTTTATAATTTTATAATTTTAGAATTTTAGAATTTTAGAATTTTAGAATTTTAGAATTTTAGAATTTTAGAATTTTAGAATTTTAGAATTTTAGAATTTTAGAATTTTAGAATTTTAGAATTTTAGAATTTTAGAATTTTAGAATTTTAGAATTTTAGAATTTTAGAATTTTAGAATTTTAGAATTTTAGAATTTTAGAATTTTAGAATTTTAAATTTTAGAATTTTAGAATTTTAGAATTTTAGAATTTTAGAATTTTAAATTTTAAAATTTTAAAATTTTAAATTTTAAATTTTAGAATTTTAGAATTTTAGAATTTTAGAATTTTAGAATTTTAGAATTTTAGAATTTTAGAATTTTAGAATTTTAGAATTTTAGAATTTTAGAATTTTAGAATTTTAGAATTTTAGAATTTTAGAATTAGAAGAAAGAATTTTAAAAAATTTAGAATAAGAATTTTTGAGTATTAGATTTTTTTTATGGTATGACATTTATCTTAAAATTTTTAGGATTTAGATTTTTAGTTTTATAAATTATTTTATATAGATTGTATTATTTTTGGTTTTTGACTTTTTTTGGGTTTTTCGATGATCGTATTTTTGATATTTAAATTTTTTTTATGGTCTTTATATTTTAAGTTTTTCGGATTTATTTAATTTTTAAATTTTTAAAGTCTTAGATTTCATGATTTTTTTTTAATTTTTTTACAGGTTCCCCAGCCGATGCTGGGAGATTGTGAGAATTGTTTGTTGATGTCCAGCTCGTGCCATTCGATGTGGTCAAATTCGATGACCATAATCCGTTGCCGTTGTCCAGAGACCGCTTCTATGATTTTGGCCGATTGCGACGTCGTCGTCGGCATTAAACTAAAACCGGATCATCTCGAAAAAGGAAATTTAACTCCGATGTGCAGCAAGGTGAGTTCATTTCAAAATATTTAGATGATATCCAGCCTAAGTGTTTTCCATTTTCAATTTTAATACAAAACGCCGAAGGAAAAGGCGGTTTGGCAGAATACTCCTGCGCGTCATCCTACCGAGGACGATCCTGACGCTCAAGAACAAAACGAAGAAACGGGAACGGGAACAGCTGGATCGTATACAACTGATCGAGCCTCATTTGGACCAGCTATGGATATCACGTTCGACGGATAGGAAGAAACAAGCCATGATCAACGTCCCGCTGGAAACTCTTGGTGGCAAGGAAAAGCTACTGGGATTTTACATAAACGGACTTTTCATGCCCCGACGTGTGTCCCAATCTGCCTCTGTGAAATTGGTCTGCTAAAAGTAAGTAGTCTTCAGATGTGTTCAAGTTTCATCAAACTAATCATCTCTTTCCACAGGTCAGAATCAAACTAAACTGTGACGCCAAGGAGAAACTTCCCACCTGCCGATTGTCAAGGCGCCCGCCTTTTGCTCAAGTCTGACCGACCGTAATTCTTTGAGCTGAAGCTGCGCCCGACGTCCGACCGCGCCGGATGTACGTCAACTGATTGGCTCTAAGTGCTGATCCTAACGGCAGCGGGTAAGATCCACAAGCTCAAATTCTTTTGCACAATCTCTAATCTCTCTCCCAATCCAACCAGCTCTGATGCCTGATGCACGTTCATCATGACCACGAACCACCTGCTTACGCTGCGCAAATACATTAGGGACGAAATTAACCAAGATTGTAATCCACATTACTCCTACATCTTAGTGTGAATTAATTGTAGGTTCAAAAACGAAAATAAAAGTATTTTTTTGCGAATAAACTGTTTTCTGATATTATTTACCATTCCGAAATTGTTTTGAGCTATAACGGTCAATTTGATAAGCAAAATATCGACGCTATATCGATACTTTGCAAATTGCATACATTTCGGCGCATTCAGACCAAGATAGTTATGTTGACGAAATCGACAACATTTTTTATCGATATCATTGCAAATGTTACCGGACGACTGGTCGAAAACATTCTGAAACGAATTTTAGAACGAATCGACAACAATGTTGTCAATTTCGCGGACAGGATTTCTATCCGTGTACGTGCGTCAAACGCATCCTGACCTGAAATCCCTTTGGCCTTTGTCGCACTTACATCAATTTTCAGGGAGTGACAAGATAGCACGACAAGATTGAAACTACTTTCATATAAAAAGTGACAAAAAATTTCGGAGCTTTTTTGGTTTTCACAAAATGGCGTTCTTAACTCAATTTGGCCCAAAATGCACGTACGACAAGTTAGCACGACGGCGACGAAATGGGTTGCAACTGTGTTACTCAACCATGTGAAGTTGAGGGGGGAAAGGCAAAATATTTCCTTATTATGTCCCCAAGGCGAATGGCAAACATAAAAGTGTTTTCGTTTTGCATGGAAAGTGGAGTGGAGCATCGCATTGGAGTAGGAGAACTACAGTGTGGGACTGCAGCAAGTCCAACGAGGATGGAACAATGGCAGGATAATGTGCGTGATCCCAGGCTAAAGGAAATTGGCGTGGGAGGAGAGAAATCGATGAGCGTTGAAATGGTATTGACTGTTCGAGGGAGAATTGGATGGATTTGCCGAGCATATGGGAGTAGGGACGATTGTTGTTTGTAGTAGGATCGAAATGGTGGCTATGAAAGGAATTGAAGAGTCCCTTACAATCTGCTTATCATAAACAGTATTTCAAGGAGTATGAATGTTTTATACGCGTGCAAAAACTTGAAATTTCCTTGTTTCAGTTCAAATATCGTTCAAAAACGCAGTATGATGATTTAGGAGTAATAATCAGAGTTTTTTTTGTTTCAGAGTTTTCAGCGTTTCTTGTTCGAGGTAATCATATTAGAAAAAAAATCCCGTGATCAGGGTTGCCAGGTTGCCAGATAAATCTGGGAATGCCTGATTTTTCAAGTGTCTGCCAGAATAAAGATACACTCTTCTCTGTGCCAGATATTGCCAGATTTTGCCAGATTTTTCACTTTATGCCCATTTTGAACAATTTTTCGGTTAAAATGAACGGATATAATTGAAATTAGAATGTGTACCTATTTCTTAAATAAAATGCAAATTCAACATTTTTGAGGCCTTAAATTCAGTTAAACCATCAGAACTCTGCAAACTTTTGAATGAATTTATATCCTCCTCCCTTTCACCATTCGAATTTGTTAGATTATCGTCTGCCAGATTTTTCCAGATTTTATATAAATACATTGCCAGATTTTTCAAATTTTGACCTGGTAACCCTGCCCGTGACCCATGTATCGGTATCGGGGCCGCATTTACAAAGCGGATTTAGTGATAACATTTCATAGGTGTCGTGGTAAGGTCAAGTTTGTGACGATCCACTACCTTTCTTTACTAAGTAATCCATTCCAGAAGGAAAAAGATAACCAGTTGTGTAGGTCCGAGCCGGGATTTGAACCCCCATCTACCGCTTACGAGGTGGAAGCGTTACCACTAGGCTACGTGGCTCGGTCAAGGAATCGTATTTTTAAGTAGAGATTTTCAAACATTTAGGTACTTTTCGAACAATTTCAACAAAAATATTAAAAAGTTGACTCTTCGAGTAATTTTTGACCAAAACGTACCTCAACTTTAGACAGCTGCCAAATTGACAGGATTTGTTCCAGGAACGAGATTTTTCAAGTCATCTTAATATGTCCCCTTTCAACCCTCTACAACCCAACCACGTTTTTAGACGAGCTTCGATCTAAATAAATCCCCAACAATTAATTTAAAAAAAAAGGTTAAAAAATTTCATTTTTTTAGGGGTCACATTTGGCTGTGTTTTTAACTAACATTTCCTATATTTTAAGTAAAAATAAGTATGCAGTAATTTTTTCAGTGTCCCAGACTATGCCTCTACGCATTTTTTTTACAATTTAAATGATAATGGTGCCATTCTAGATTAGAAAATGTGAAAAACAAACAAAAAATTGAAAAAAGACTAAAAACATGAAATAATTAGAAAGGCAAAATGTAATGACAGGCGGTGGTAGAATAGGCTAAATACTACCAAAAGCAAAGATTAAATAAACAAGATAAATGCATATTAAAATACTAAAAATACAACAAGATAAACATAGAGAAGTAAAGTTTTTCTAAGAACAAAAGTTGATCAAAATAACCTCCTGAACACAGGAAAAATCAAAATTTTCGAAAAAAACTGTGCAGTAGACGGTTAACAGAATTTAGTTTCATTGAGAAGAACCTAAGAAATGATGAAATCAGTGAAAAATCACTTTTGCCCAATCTCACCCCAGACCCAATGTCACCGCCACTGAGAGTACATTTTGTTGGTTGAAAATGCAAACTGGCATCAATAAATAAACAATAAACAAAATTTGATCAACGAGTTAAAAAATTCGAAATTTCAAAATTGCTCTCAATAATGTGAGACTTTTAATAAACAAATAGTGATCCAGGAATCGTGAATTTCGATTCATTAATTTGTTAGTAACTGGATTCATTTTTGCGATACTATTCATGATTACATGAATTTTATTCATCAATTGCTAGTTAAAATTTATGAACTTTCGAGTTCTATTTGTGATGACAAATGATCAACAAATACTTCAAATATTTAACGATTTTAAAAGCATGACGAAAATTAACGTCGTGAATACACAGCAAAAAAAAGTAGTAATCCAGCTGCATGTAACAGGCCTGGTTGTAAAATAAATGTTGCATTATTTTATGAAACTCTATGTAATATTACACCCTGACATGTGTAGCCCATCAGTATGGGAAACCTACTTGACCGAAATGTCAAGCTCATATATGCGTTTATCCTTTCCATTCTTCATCGGTCTGATGGCCGAGCGGGCAAAGGCGCCAGTCCGTACTGTTGGTGCTGGGTTTGAATCCCGTCGCTTATAACTTTTTTTTGTGTTTACAAAAATTGTACATGCAGTGTGTAATATTAAGTGTCTTTTTGACGAAGGTGATGTGCATGCGATTTTACCATCGATTTTTTTGCTGTGTATTTGTTCGAGAATTGACAAAATACTTTTGTCATATTTTCATGTCAATTGTTGCGGATTTTTATGAACGAAATTCTTAAACTCGTTTTTTAAGCATTATTTTCATATAAAAATAAGTTAATTTTAGGCATAATTTTCCTTTTTTATGGCAAAAATATCACAAGATCCTTTAGACATTATTATAGTAGCATCAGAAAACTGAAAGCCTGAAAGCCCGACCATGGTAATTTTAAGAACATTTGCTAAAAATGCTGCTTATTAAATTAACTGTGGCTTTTTGGTAAAAGTAAACGCAAATATGGTAAAATGTACCATACTTCCGCAAAATTGCATGGTAGCAATTATAAAATCATTATCATTCTATCCGTATTGAAAGGTTAAAATTACCATACCGCTCTCGACATAGTAAAACTGACTGCGTTAATCAGTCAATCCAAGCACGGAATGTTTTTAGCAAAAATACGTCGGTGCGTGTTCTCAATTTAACCCTGCAATATGGTAGCAGCTACCATGGTTGGGTTTTCAGTGTAGCTATACGTCTTTTGATGATCTGTGCCCAATATAAAAAAAAAGTTTTGAGAAATCTCATTTGATCGAAAAACGGACACTGTCACTGTCACAGAAATGTAACAGGCAGTGTTGGAAATGAGTGGTAGAGAAGCTATCAAATGATTATCTCTGCACCAAAACCATCCGAGAGTATAACGACCGTCACTATAGCTTGAGGGATCTCTTCTTGTGATTCCCAGCGATGTTATTCTCTCTCTATAATCAAAAATAAGCGCCGCCAGTTCGAAGAAAGCATCCGAGAAGTGCTTATTGTCAGATTGCGCCTCAAGTTCTTTCTTGATATTAATTATAGCAGTACTTTCGAGAAAAAAAATACTTTGTAGCTTTATTCTCATTTCAATGCGGTTCTCAGGTATTCCCATCCTCAATTGCAAAGAGTAATTGCAATATAAAAAGAAATTTAAATCAATTTGCTACGGCGGTAATCCCATAAACCACACCTCTGTCAAGCCTATTAAGCCTCTCATAGTTCACCAACTTAACCACCGTTCTGGATACAATTGAAGTTGTTGGTACCTAGTCTAAGACAAAGACCATCTGTCGAGAAAAACGCGCAGAGGTTTTGAAATTTATGATTCGGGACCCTTAACTTTCAGCATCCTGCGAGCTACTTACTCAGCTCATGGAACCCAACAGGAACTCTTGTTTGGCACTGTTAGAAAATCTACTTAATTTATATTTTAAATTCTTAAAAATAAATATGACATTCATTCAAATTTCATTTCAAAAGAAATTTCAATTAATACTTCTTTAAAATAAAATTTCTTTAGAGTGTCCTAAATGGCACTAAAATGCATTATAATCGCTGCCCATTATTCTTACTCAGAGCCACCGGTTATTAAATTGCTGTCGCTGTGCTCAAAGTTTCTTTTGTTATCCCCCCCGCGGGGAATGTCATTCTGGGGAGACATTTTTTCCCTTCTTATGGATGACAGCTCCGTATGCTAATAAAGTGCCCAACTCTCTCATTGTGCCCGTTTCCGCGTCCATCAATAGGTGGCATTGTTTATGGGTGCGCCGCCGCCAGCCGTTTTGTCGTGAAATAGAGAAGGAAGGACTCCTGCGCCGCCGGACCGTCAATTGAAGGTGAAGGCGAGTCGACTTAATGCTATTACTGCAGTTGCAATTGCAGTTTGCTGCAGCAGCAGCACTGTAAAATGGTGATATAGCGTGGCGAATTTTTAATTCTATTTAAACTGTCTCGTTTGCGCGAACGGACAAAAGGTGTGCTGGAGATGGTAGGGTTTTGAGGTGAACAGAAAAGTATTTTTTTTTTAAAGTCTTCTTTCTATATTTGAGCATTTCTCTACAAAAACGATCTTTTTTTTAATTAATTATAATTTTTGTATTTTTGAATCCGGCTGAAACTTTTTTGGTGCCTTCGGTATGCCCAAAGAACCCATTTTGCATCATTAGTTTGTCCATATATTTTTTTTTACAAAAATGATAGATGAAAATTCAAAAATCTGTATCTTTTGAAGGAATTTTTGATCGATTTGGTGTCTTCGGCAAATTTGTAGATATGGATAAGGACTACACTGAAATAAATGATACACGGTAAAACAAATTTTGGTGATTTTTTTCACTTTTTATCACTAAAACTTGATTTGCAAAAAAACACTTTTATAATTTTTTTTTAATTTCTGATATGTTTTAGGGAACATCAAATGCCAACTTTTCAGAAAGTTCCAGAACGGGCAAAAAAATCTTTGTCATTTTTAGGGTAACTTTTTTGAAAATAGTCGCAGTTAATCATTTTTTTAAATTATTGCCCATGTTTGCCCACTTAAATTTTTTTTTGAAAAGCTGCGAAAATTCTCTATATTTTGCTTTTTTGAACTTCGTCGTCGTAGCAAACCCTTAGTTGCTGAGATATTGCCATGCAAAGATTTAAAAACAGGAAAATTGTTTTTTTCTAAGTCTCATCCAAACAACCCACCATTTTCTAATGTCGACATCTCAGCAACTAATGCTCCGATTTGCAATGTTAAAATATGAAACATACGTGAAATTTTCCGATCTTTTCGAAAATAATCTTTAGAAAAAAATCAATACTTACATTTCAAAAGGGCGTAAAATTGAATGTTTGGCCCTTTTGAAATGTTCGTCTTGATTTAAAAAAAATAAAATAATGCATTCGAAAAGATCGGAACAAATCGGATTTCACGAATGTTTCATATTTGAGCATTGAAATTCGGAGCATTAGTTGCTGAGATATCGACATTACAAAATGGTGGGTTGTTTGAGAAAACATCAATTTTCCTGTTTTTAAATCTTTGCATGACAATATCTCAGCAACTAAGGGTCGTATCAACAAAGTTCAAATAAGTAAAATATAGAGAATTTTCTCAGCTTTCCAAAAATATTGTTTTTAAAGTGGGCAAACATGGACACTAATTTTTAAAAAAAAATGATTAACTGCGACTGCGACTAGTTACCTAAATATGGCTATAACTTGAAAACGATGCACTTTTTCAAAATTTCACTAAAGTACTTTTTGATTGCAAATTCAATTTTACATCGAAAAATTAAGTTGAAAAATTTTTGCAACCAAAATTTCGATTTTTTGAAAAAATCAGTATTGATTAAAAAAAATCATAACTCGGTCAATGTTTTTTTGCACAACCTGGAAATTTCTGAAAAGTTGGCATTTTATGTCCTCTGAAACAGATCAAAAAATAAAAAAATTAAAAATAGCGTTTTTTTGCAAATCAAGTTTTAGTGATAAAAAGTTAAATAAAAAAATTACCAAATTTTTTTTACCGTGTATTATTTTTTTCCAGTGTAGTCCTTATCCATACCTACAACTTTGCCTAAGACACCAAATCGATCAAAAAATTCCTTCAAAAGATACAGATTTTTGAACTTTCATAGATCATTTTTGTATGGACAGCTGCCAAATTTGTATGGAAAATTAAATGGACAAACTAATGATGCAAAATGGGTTCTTTGGGCATACCAAAGGCACCAAAAATGTTTCAGCCGGATAAAAAAATACAAAAAAAATCTCAGAGAACTGTTCATTTAATTTATTGGTTATTATTTAAAAAATCTAGACTGTAGACCATATTTTCAAACAACTTTTTTTGGTGTCATAAAAAAAATCTGGGGATGTTTGAACCACAGATTTCAAAACAACGCATTTTGGTTCTTCAAAAACGTCAAATAGTTGATCCAGCTTTTCGAAATTTGTCGGCTCCAATTCCAACTCCAGGACTTCAAATAGCTATGAAAGAAATTCTCTACCATCTCTATTCCGCCAACTTTATCCATAAGTCCACCAACTTCACCCGGACACGTAACCCAACAATAACCAGTGGGAATCGGTACTGTACCGCGAGGGAAGCAAAACAAAACGCGTCGCTAATAATTTGTGATTAAATATTTGCCCATTTGCATGTGGGCTGGGCCGGCTATAGGAGGATGCAAAACGTGCAGACGCATCCATAACTCAGATTAACCTACAACCACTGCAGCAGCAGACCGGCCGAGCCGAGTTCTACGCTGGGTTCACCAATTTGTCGTGTACACAATTAGCGGGTGGGAGATCTAAACGCACGGAGATTTGTCATCCTTCGTGGGAAGACATGGTCGTAGTCCCTTCTTGATTGATGGACACGCGATGACCTGTGCGGGCCATTTCACGACCATGATCTAATCAACGGGCAGGGATTACTCATCCAGCAATGCAAGTGAAGCTTGGCAGAGTGTAAGATCTGGACTTGACTAGTGGCGCATCAAACGAATGCACCATTTTACATCCAGTAGTCTTGCCTACTCCCTTAAAGTTGAATGGCGGTAATTGGATTCGATTGTTTTGTCTAGCTTGGAAGTGGTGCGTGTGTACATCTTAGAAGTTCGCACTAGCAAAGTGGTGGTAATTTGACTTCAATTATCGCCCTCCTCTGGCGAAGCCGTCTACTGTACTCAACATGACTCAACAGCGTGCACGCAAACATCTCCGATTGGTCAACGGGGCAGAAGGTGGTGTTTGGATGCTGAATGGAAGGGCTTTGTTTCAGGATGGCGTTAGGAAGACTCTAGCGTGGGGTAGCTCTCGGTAGGATATCCCACACTAAGCGTGCTAATCAATTTAAACGCCTAGAGATTCGTGTTTGTCGAGTCATTATCGTCGCAGGTCGCCACCAGCGGCGACAATCGCCGGAGAACAACAGAGGAAACGCAGTGTGTACGGCTTTGTTTAGATCAAGGACGTGGAGTGGCATGGTGAGAGGTTAATTGAGCTGTGGTAGATCTATCTTTGATTGCTGATTGGTGGTTGATTGGTTTTGTCGGAGCGATTCATGTTGAGTAAACACAAAGAGAACAAATCCTTTCTCTTCTTTCAACATTCTTTATTTAGTCTCTCTTTCTATTCAGCTCTCACCGTGTCAGTTGCTGACCAATAACGGCGCTAACCACGTCAAACGGCAGATCTCGGCAAAGTGAATTGCGAATTCAAAACTTTTTCGAATTCAAAGCATCATTTAATTTTATTGCAGTTTTAACTTAAAGACAAATGATGGAATCTGAACAACTCATAATGTAATTAATAGCGTCTTGACAGATAAAAAAATACCATTAAAAGTGAATGTCATAACATTTACGTTATTTAAGGTTATTTTCCTTTCACCAAATAATTACTTCATTAACGGTTGACCTGTCGTAAACGATTTTAATCCTCCTGCAGATTCCCATTATAACACCAATAGGGTGTGGGTGTTTTAACAGCTCGTTCTCCTGAACACCTGTGCAGCATGTAATGGTAGCGCATGTTCTCGCCCCAAGTTCTCCTCGCAAGCGCTCGGATCAGCAACCTTATTAGCATACCCCTGCCAATCTCGTATGCTAATCGGCATCCTTATTGGTACAAACGAAGATCGGCCGTATATGCCTTGGGTGAGATGAAATGAAATAAAAAAAGGGAACGTGTGTGTTTATTGGGAATTCTCAGCACATTTAGTTTTGTAGGGGAGGTTGAGGCGAAGAAGATTTAGAAGACTTTTTTGCCTAATTTTGATTTTTATTTGTTTTCTTTTTGGTGGTGATTTTGAGCAATTTTTGTTAAACGGATAGCTTAATTAATTTTTTTTTATTTTTTTCATTTTAGTAAATATCTCTTTTTTTAAGTTTTAGACTGCAAGTGCCCCATGGAGGGATAAATTTGGAAATGCATGTATATTTTCTCCTAAATAAAAAAATATTCAGTACTTTGTTTTATTGAATTCGATAGAATCATTTTTTTTGCAAAAGGAGTTAACGAAGGGTAATACAAATTCTAGATAAATTTTATTGAAAAAAAATA
Source organism: Culex quinquefasciatus (assembly GCF_015732765.1). Taxonomy (NCBI): domain Eukaryota; kingdom Metazoa; phylum Arthropoda; class Insecta; order Diptera; family Culicidae; genus Culex; species Culex quinquefasciatus. The sequence continues at coordinate 64,564,052 of NC_051862.1, forward strand.
CAAAAATAGATTTAATATCAATGCTCTTTGTCGTTAATCAACTGTGAAGTGAAAAATGTGGAGAGTTTCATTAAAAGGGTAATTAACTAACTTTTCAATTCTGCATTATCCCAAAAGAGGTTTTTAATTAGAACAACATTTTTCAATTTGAAATTCTGTGTTTTTAACTATGTAGTGTTATTATTTACAAAACATTAAAAAAATTGATAGAAAAAAACTTCGATAAATTAGGTGAATTGGATGGTGAATCTTTCTGTTTTATAGATTGTACAAAAAAACTCTTTATAAAAAATCAAGTTTAGTGGTTCAATATTAACAACTTTCTGCATAAGTTTAAAAAAGGCTTTCAACATGATTACATTTATACAGGCCAGAAGGTTCGATTATCCGAAGGATAAGGCTGGTGCAAATATTTTTAAAAGATTGAAGTTTTCATAAGACTTTTTCAAATGTTAAAAAAATTCGGACCACCCTAACACGGCGTGGATCACCCTAATACGTATTAAAAAAAATCATGATTCGATTATCCGAAATGAGTTTTTCCGAGGCCTTCGAATAATTCAGCAGTTCCATATGAAAGTTAAAGAAAACAAATAAAAGTGCTTCGATTTGGCACAAAATTGAACTGGGGGTTACCTGGCCGAAATAATTAGACCCGTATTTATATGTTTTGCTATTAGGGTGACCTACGCCATGTTAGGGTGGTTTGACAAATGGCCATTTTCGTCGATTTTCACAAAAACCAAATTTTCGAGTTATCGCCGTTTTTTGTGAAAAAGTTGTTTTTCCCGTTTTCATCATTTTCTTGTTTTTTGCGCGCAGCGCGTCGAAAAAACCCAAATTTTATTATCATAAAATCATATCTTGGAATCCTGTTAATGAACCTCGCATGTATCGATATGTTATGTAAAATTGTAGAGGAATCCGTTATTTTTTTTTTTTTGCAGATATAGACTCTTTGGCCCAGACACCGCAAAATGGCAATTGAAGTTTTCATAAGACTTTTTCAAAAATGCAGGGCTGCGGAGTCGGGTCATATTTCAAACGACTCCGACTCCGACTCCGACTCCGGCTTTCTCAGATTAGCCGACTCCGACTCCGACTCCGGCTCCGGCTTTCAACATATGGTTGGCTCCGACTCCGACTCCGACTCCGGCCTACCAACTCTAGCCGACTCCGACTCCGATTCCGACTCCAGCTTTCAACAAATGGTTGGCTCCGACTCCGACTCCGACTCCACATATTTTTAAATGTTTCAAAAGTTAGTTAACTATTATTAGTTAATTATTTTTAAAACATTGATAAATAGGATTATTTGAATACTCTCTAAGCGTCATGTTTTTCTCAAGAGAAATAAGTTAAGTAAAAGTAAAGTAAAGTAAATAAACGGAAAAAAAGTTTCTAGGTTACAAGTTTTATACGTTATGGAAACAGAAATCAAAAAATATCTTGAGTTTTAGAGGCATTTTGAGAAGAACAGTTATGTAAGTTAATTTGGATTTATTTGCTTAACCTCAAATTTGAAAATATTTTTTTCAAGGTAATAAATTTAAATATTAAATTATTATTTTTGAAAGAATAACTAAAAGCAACCTGGCCTTAATGATCTATTGAACATTAAAATTCAATTTGCTCACTTTCAGGCTGACATTTGTAAGAAGCACAGTGACAGGCACCTTGTTTTTAAAATGACAATTTTAAACGAAACATTTTTTTTGCTTTTTTTTAAGACGTGCATGGACATCACGGCTGAAGGAGATTATTATTGCAAATCAATGTATCTAAACAATTTCTTCGTGAAAAGTACGCTTAAGATGTCCTTTTCAAATATCTGTGACATGGAAAATATTTTACCCTGGAAATTTTTAATTTATTTAAATTTTAAAATTTTATATGGAGGATCGAAGCAATCTGTGCCTGTGGTCGGACGCGTTTTTTGTTTGCTGTCATTTTCATCCTTCCGATAAATTTAAAACTTTCTTCAAAATGTGTGTTTAATAAGTTGAAATACAAAGTTCTCGTTACTATTCGGGTGCAAGACAATTACAGTGGGAGTGAATTGGAAGCTATTTTTATGGAACATGAAAAATTCGATTCCACGACAAGAGAACAAGAAAACCAAGACAACATTCGCGATGTGGCCATCCATTCAAGCGTTCCTGTGAGTCCAGTTCCTGCCAGGACGGCGTCGGGGATGTATTTGATGGCTGATCCTTGCCGACAACAGCGTCAATCAAGAATTACTGAAGAAGGTTTGGGTGGTGATCTTCGTCCTGCCACTCCAAAGTCGTGATTGCTGTATATCGTGCGGTACCAGTACTGTCGAAAGTTCTGCTGATCAAGACCGATTCAAGACAAGATCTCAAGTAAAGTGAAGATTCAAGTGTAACGTGGCGAGACGATTGGAGTTGTTTTTGAAGATTTCGTGTTTTTGGTGAGAGCTTTCCATTATTATTTTCAAATAACTCTTTCATCTATTCTAACATTCATACATTTCAATGAAGACAACTACGCCACTTTACTATATACGCGGTAGGGTGTTCCCTTGGTCGTTCGCTGTGAGTTGTGGATTGCCTGCTTCTCTAATGAAGGTTCGACTGAGGGGGCATGCTTATTAATTTCTCGTCGCTCCATACCCTCAGTGACGTGATGGGAGCAAGGGCGTCTATGCGAAGTGTCCCTACACCCGCTACAAATTTCTGGCGCTAGGGGAGGGTAGAGGGATACCATTTTGATCTATGCGCCGGTATTTGTAGCACTAAAATTCGTGCAAAAAAACTTATGCACGTGGGTGTACAGATTACGGAGTAAAAGATGATCGAATTGTTCACCTAGCGCTCACATGTGTTCCAGGACCAAGTTGCCTGCGGGTATGGGGATCATACATACATACATACATACATTTAAATTTTAAAATTTTATATACTTTAAAAAGGAGGCGCACGATACTTCGTGAATCTTCACCTAAAACGAAGTTTTATGAATTATCTTGCGCCTCCATCGAAATATATGAAAAAACTTAAAATATAATAAAAAACAAATATCCACAAGTAAAATATTTTCTAGGTCACAAATATTTAATTTTTTAAGGTACATTGTTATGCAATGATTATCACCTTTCGTCATATTGGCGTGGGACATACAGTATGAGAAATTTCGTACCAGTTGATAATATTTTGATTTTGTTTTTTGTATAATATTTGAAAAATAAATTAAAATCCTACATTTTGTTCTATAAATTTTTTTAATTAGTTCATTTTTCTCTGAATTCTTGAGATTTGGTTTTTTTTGCAACGATATCAAAATAGTTTAACTAAAATCAACATCAACAATCAATGATTAATTCAAAATTTGTTGCAACTTCTTTTGATATTTTTTGTTAGTTTCAATTATTGCAATGCAACATATTGATTTTCTTGTACTTAGTGATAAACAAAATGCGCATGTTGAGTTCCAAGTAAGAGATTGTTATTATCGTTGATTATTTGTTACAAAAGTTAAACTGTCAGTGACTCTTTTTCGATTTGCAAAAACAGTGATTACTATTTTTAATTTTTATGTACCTCGTACCAAGACATATGCTATCGGGGTAAAAGATGATTGTGTGTGTACTTTTTTTTAGAAATATCTGGATGAAATTTGGTCAAATTTGAATTGAAAGGGCACATAAATATAGGCAAAAGGAAGCATTCAAGAATCAATTAGATATGTCTGACTACATAACCAATATTTTTTAAATTATTTTTAAATTATGATACTACATACTTGGGTAAGAGGTTATCATTTAGTGATTATAGTGTAATAACACAATTAGACCTTTTCAATCATAAAAAGCTTCAAAAACACAATGGCATCTGATAAATCAATAAAAATATAAGATGTTTTGAAAATTAGCCTGTTCTATAGGAAATACTGAACAATAAAAAAAACATATTTTTTGTTGAATTTAAGATAACTCCGGCTCCGACTCCGACTCCGGGTTATCAGAAATCCTCGGCTCCGACTCCGACTCCGACTCCAGCTCTAAAAATTTAGCCGACTCCGGCTTCGACTCCGACTCCAGCTGTTAGAGTTTTGACGACTCCGACTCCGACTCCAGGTCCCCAAAAAGACCCGACTCCACCGACTCCGGCTCCGACTCCGACTCCGACTCCACAGTCCTGTTCAAATGTTAGGCTAGATTTTTGAAACTCCAATCTTTTTTTTCAAGAAAGTCAAATTATCATCTTTCATTTGCGCTCAAGACAGCTAAAATCAGTTAAAATGGAGCAAATTTATGAACTTTTGAAAAAAGTGGTTTTTGAGGAGAAAAAAATTCGGACCACCCAAAAAAATTGAGCCAAAGCACTTTTTTCCTTTAACTTTCATATGGAACTTTTCGGCAGTGCGTGGCCGAATGGTTACGCTGTCCGCTTTGTAAGCGGATGATTCTGGGTACGATTCCCATCTGCTGCAACCTTCCATCGGATGAGGAAGTAAAATGTTGGTCCCGGCCTTGGTTGTTAGGCCGTTAAGTCATTCCAGGTGTAGGAGTCGTCTCCATGCCATAAGTACAAACAACACACCAAACCAAGCCTACTCCGGTGGAATCGCTGGCGGCGGTTGGACTCGCAATCCAAAGGTCGTCAGTTCAAACACTGGGGTGGAAGGTTCCTTGGAGTAAAAAGAGGGTTGGGTGCTCTCCCCATTCAAGCCTTCGGACTCCTAGGTTCGAGCAGAAACTTGCAATAGAGACCACAAAAGACCCGGGGGTCGTTAATGTGGATGGTTTGATTTTGATGGAACTTTTGTATTGATGAATATTTTTGAGAAACGAAATTGTTTAAAATGGTTTCAAAATGATAATATTAAAAGCTTCAAAGCTAACAAATCAGATTAACAAATAAAAATTGTGAAATATATTGTAAACTGTTTGTCTAACAATATATAAAAAGCAAAATCTTGCATTTTAATTTCCAATGATGGTAAAATCGATTGCAAAAACCTTCTTAACGCCAAAAACATATGCCCTTCTAAAAATTTAGCTCATTAGTGTTACGAAAACACTTAAACTTACGACACACTTTACTCCCACTGACCCTATGCGTAACATCCATCCTGAGTTGTACAACTCATATGTTCTGGCTAACGTGTTGCCGCGGTCATCTTTACCCCCCTAGGGACATAAAATAAAAATTTATGTGCGCTTCACTAAACGGAGCGATTAACTATAAATTTAAATTTCGCACACACACACAGTTGCTCTCCCTCCCTCCCACTTGCTCGTTAGTCGTTCGCTCGGTCCACGGGATGCTGCTGCGAGAAGTTATTAATTACACATTGGCCACGACTTTTGCGTGCTGATTAGATTTTAAATATGGCAGTTCATTATGGTGGTGTTCTGTGTAGCTGCGATGTGAGACAAACGATCGGCTTAAAGTGTTTGGACCGCTTAAAGTGGCCCAGCCCCAACCGGTTTGCTAGAGTTGACACAAACTTTGTAGAGCACGTCGTCTCGCGAGATGCAAATCCCAACACGCGGAAGCCCAACTGCACTCTGAATTGATCGTGCAGGGATTTATCTCGTTAAACCAGAAGGAAATGTCTGATGTGTTTGGTCTGGTAGAACAAGTCGTACCGCAGACACACGCGGATTAGATGATGTTTCAATTTCCAGGCTCGACATCGAGTAAAACACGCGATATCTGGCTATAGGGAGTAGCCGTAAGTGATCGCTCTCTTCTCAGACATTGCAGTCGATGTAATTGAACGATGGATGTACACTTCTGGAATGGTTGTCCCGTGTGTGTGTGTTTGTGTGTGTGCTTTTGTTGAAGATGACTATTTACGATAAATTATTCAGTCTCACGCGGGATTTGCATAAAACCTTTACGCTCGCTCGCGTTGTCGTGGGACACTGCAACGAACCGAACCGTTATGGAAACGAGGGAAATCCCGGCGAGGCAGCAACGTTTGTGCCATGTACTGCTGCAAAACAGCATGTTTAGTAACAAAGTAAATGAATCAAGCTCAGGAGAACACAATTTAATTCATGTTTTTTAAAATACTCTTCAAAAATAATCGTGTAAATTTACATTTGAACACTGAAAGCCATTCATTGTTTTTAATATTTATAATATTTATATCTTTTGTGTGTACTTAACCCACTACTATAGTCTATACACAAGACTATGAGATGAACCTATGCCAAAAATGAACCCTCTACGACAAAGGGAAGTGGGGTAAATCGGGCATTGAAGTTTGAGGTAAAAAAAAACAAGAAAATTCTTAAGATTTCTCGAATTTTCGTAAAACTTTATAAATTCCAACTCTCTTAGCTGCATATGAATGGTCATTTGAAGCCCTTCAAAATGTGCCATATACATCTAGGATTGGTTTGACGTTTTCTCATAGCTTTTGCAAATTACTGTTAAAAATTGTTATTTTTTAAACCATAATAACATTTTGCAACAGCATCCAACACCAATACTCCTTCAGGTCAAAAGTTAGGGAATTTCACAGGCCAACGGTATTAACTTTTTTTGCCAATCGCAGTCTTTCTCATAGTTTTTTGATTTTTTATAACAAACTTTTTGAAACGTTAAATTTTGCCCTGTGGGCCAACCAGACGACACATTTTGGGCTCAATTTTTACACCAGGGGTGCCCAACCTTTTGGCCCTGCGGGCCAGATCTGATTTTTCTGAAGCAGTGACGGGCCGGAACCAACGTTTGATAATAAATTGAAAAAGTAAACATTTTTTTCATAAAAATATTCTTTTCATTTAATCAAATGAATAAACTAGTGTTGCAAATAAGAATCAAAACATTGAAAAATGTGTTATTTCATTTATTTTCATTTACTTGTTTTTATTTATTGTTATTGGTTTTGTAGATTGCTATTCAATACCCTGATATAATTAATTTAAAAATAAGTAAAAAAGGCAAAAACATTCAAATTTAACTGGTCGTTGCAAGTTTTTTTAAAGCTTGATTGCCAACACAACCATGTATAAAAGAAATCAATGAGGCTTGACAAAAACTATCTAAACGAAATTTGGATCCAAATAATTAGGATCCAAGCGTAATGAAACAAAAACAGTTTTTGCGTTGTTGTGCACCTTTATTGAAATATATTTTATAAAACATTTAAAAAAAATTTAAACACACAAATTTTAAAACGTGTAGAAAAATGTATATTGAGTAGTTTTCATGTTTAGTTCATTGAACTACTATAAACTATTGAAGTTTATAATAAATATACTGAAGAATGTGTCATATATTTTTTGCTCCCAGATTTCTTGACTCATTTTAACATTTCAATATTTTAAAAATATTTGCAGTTATTTTTTCTTCGCTCTTAATAATTTGCTTTTAAAATACTTTTTTTTTTCAAACACAAGTTTATCACTGAAAAGATGTTCTGAAAAAAAACGATATTTGAATTTTAAAATCAATTTTAATCAAGTTCCTAAAAATAGAAAATCTTCAGTTTTATTTCACATTCTCACGAAATGGATAATTTTATTTTCTTGCCCCATTTTTCAGTTTATTGATTCTTAAGTCATCAATATAGAAATGATAATAATTAAATTCAAACATGAATAATGTTAGATTTTGAAACAAAATTCTTTAAAAATACAAAGGCAAAATCTAAATAATACGTTGAATTAGTAACATTTTATTGCAAAAAAAAAAAAAACAAATATAAAACAATAATTTTTGTCGCTAAATTTTTGTTTGCGTGAATATTTAATCTCAAGCTTATTTTTCAATTCGGACACTCAGTTTATTTATTGAATATTTCATGAACAATCCATAAACAGGGCCGGTCATAGAACATTTTTTGAAAAGCCGTCGCGGGCCGGATGAAATGGCTTCACGGGCCGGATCCGGCCCGCGGGCCGGACGTTGGGCAGGCCTGTTTTACATATTCGGAATCCTACACTGAAATAAAAAAAAAAGTACCAAATTCCTAAATTCTAGGAATTTTGGCTCCTTTCCTTATTTAGTAATTGGGTTTTTTGGATTACTTAATAAGAAAGGGAGGAAAAATTTCTAGAATTTAGGAATTTGGTACTTTTTTTTTTTATTTCAGTGTAGGGAAATTCCACGTAAGTTTCAGGTGTTTTGGAAAAAATTTACGATCATGCGAGCAATTTTATGATTTTTATGTTTTTTTTACCTCAAACTTCAAAGCACGTTTTACCCCACTTCCCAAATACTGAAAGTTTCATCCAAATCGGAGCACCTCGATACGACCTGTTTCTCATTGGCGAAAATCTCGCTCTTAAGGAATGCAATAAATTTTGAGGATCTGAGAAGATCAAAAGGTACACATTGCACATTGAAAGCTGCAAATATAGCATTTCATAACTCAATTTGGCCCCAAAATCGACATAAGACGACATGATAGCACGATCACACCGATCCATCGTTTTTGATTTTAGGGTCAAACTTAAACCATTATTTATTTCCATGTATATTTTTGTTCCTGTCTATTCTTTTTGTTTTGTTTTCGAATTAATTCTACTATTTTTGAGTTTCAATGAAGTTGCGTTATACAGTCATCCCACATATTCGGAACACCCACAAATTCGGAACACTTTTGTGATAATTCGTCAAAAGCATGCCAAATGCATCTTTTCTGTCGACCCTACTATTTTTAGGGTAGTAGTATTTTTAAAACAAAAAACTTCATTTCAAGACTATTTTATCCATAGCAGCAAAACACTGCCTCCAAATTGCATGTTTCATCATTGTGGGATGTTATTGTGCCTCCCACAATTGTAAAACACCTGAATTTAACTGATATTTTCACAAAAAAAAAATGTTATCAGACCATTCATAAATCATAACTAAGTTTGAGTTTCGTTGGTTTCAGTGCGTGAAGTCATTATTTTGTAAAAATTATGTACTTATGGAGAGAACCAAACTTTGTTTACATCCGTTAAAAGAAGTGTTCCAAATTTGTGGATTTCAAGGGTCAAAGTTTTCCTTCAAAAATTTGATACAAAAGTTAAAATTTGCAGTTGTGCGATACAGCATTCGAAATATCGCAAGAAAAGCTTTCAAATGAAGGTAAACGCGAATCATTAAGTTCAATTATCGATTTCCTATGATTTTTTGAACATTGGCTGATCTGTAAACTGTTCCGAATATGAGGGATGACTGTACTTCATTTTAGGATGTTTTATTTCCATTTTTCACAAAAAAAAACGTATTATTCAAAAGAATTTGTTAAGTCACTTCTTTTCATATGTCTCTTACTTTTTTTAGACTAATTTAAAAATAATTTATTGAATGTTGCTTTCTTTGCAACGAGTTTATAAATTTTAATATTAGATCAAAGACAATCTTATGGGAAATTTGATGAGCTTTTCGGTAAAAATATTTTCGAGACTGAAAAATCAAGTCTGTCATATAAAAATTGAAAAAAACCATCAAAAAACCTATTTTTTCAACATTTTTATTTTTAAAACCGCTGTAACTTCACAAGGATTGCACTTAGGACAGTAGTCAATATGGAGACTTTTATGTAAAATTGTCTGGAGAATCGATTCCCAGTATCGGTTTGTGAAAATTTTGACGTTTAGAACACTTTTCAAAAAAACAGTTTCAGTAAATGATTTTTATAATTTTTTAGGTGAGTTGCTCCATCCTGCATTTTTCTTGAGGCTTTTTGTAACATCTTAGGCTATCTTCACAAAAATTTTGAACGAAAAAAAATCGTGGGCTCCCCCTCAAATTTGACTTTTAAACTTAAAAATCGAAAAATCTCGTAAAAGTAGAGTGTTTTTTTCTTTCAGTGTATTTTTTTCGGAAAGCCCGTCAAATTTCCTACAAGTTTGTCTTTGACCACTTTTTGATACGATGCAACGGCTTCGAGATACAGAAATTTTTAAATTCCGAATTACAAAAATATTTAAAACACTTACGCCCTTCTCAAATGTCATTATCGAGTGGAACTGGCTCCATATACACAAAAATGGCTTATATAAGCGTAGGATAACATGTCTACAAAGTTTCATTGAAATCGGAGAGGGTCGAGAAAAAAGTACATGAAAAATTCCTGTTTTGGGCTGGAATTGCTCATAAGCAAACTTGTGTTAATTTGCTAAAATTGTTAATGGGATTTTTTTAAAGGCATCATATGTTGTCCGGTTATACCCGAAAAAAATACTTTCAATCAAAACAATAAGTATGGCGAAAGTTCGAAACTTGAAATCTGATTTAGGTAAGACAAATGTTCAATAAGACGTTCAGAATAACATCATTTTACTGGCGGTTGAAAAATAGTAGAATGGGTCCTAAACAAAAGTGTTGAAACAGGATAAAAAATCTTCCCGGAATTCTTAAAAGATAATCAATGGGTAATCTAACCTAGTTGAAAACAAGCGCAGCCAGTCTGATGAAAGCATCCTGGAAGAACTTGTGGTTAAATTACGCCTCAAGTCTTTTCTTGTCAACACTCGAAAAACCCCGCAAATGTATTGCAACAATTAAAGCGACCAACCCTACTGCTTGCATTAACCGCAGGGACAGATTAAGTGAACGGATCACAATTCACAGAATCAACGGGAGAGGAAGGATGCATGGACATACCGTTTAAAGATAATCAATGGGTAAATGATACCCTTCTGTTGCATCCTGATTTGATTATTTTCACTTTGTTACAAACATTGGAAAAATGACCGAAAGTTAGGGTCGTAGAAGGTGTTATTCACTCTAGGGGCAATGAATGGTTCTAAATTCAATGTCTAGAGATAGTAAATTGAAATGAAAAAAATATCACGATATCGTCGCCGTCGTGCTAACTTGTCGTACGTGCATTTTGGGCCAAATTGAGCTAAGAACACCATTTTGTGCAGCTAACAATGCCTCACTTTTGACCTTCACAGATCCCCAAAATTCGATTTCAACCCTGAGATATTCAATAAAAAACCTATCGGAATTCTTGAAATAGATTTTAAAAGCAGAATTCCAAGAGAGAAAAGGGGCCCGATGTTTTTTTTGTTCCTCCTCTGTGAGTACTTAGTAGGGTGCCCAAAATATGTGAAAATGTTCAACCTCGGTCCACAAGCTGAATGTTGTTTGTTTAGGTATTTTAGGTCTCTATGCAGTCAACATAAAGGTCAAGTTTGATGGGGAAAATCAAACAACGGTATGGATAAACTAAATTTTGCCAATTATGTTAGTAAGTTGCGATATTTCATTCAAGTGCAGTGCAAAAGTTCAGTTTCATAGGAATCTTAATGCTGTAATATTTTTAAGTAGAGTCCAAAACTCGAAAACTTGATTGTATTATGTTATTACCAATTTGAAAAGGTGACACAAACTTTAAAAAATATTTGTATAAGGCTTACAATAGTATGTCAAAGAAAAAAAAATGTGCGAAAAAAATCATAGCGTCCACGCTAAGTTTTCATCCTTAAGAAGTCAGATAGGATATTTTTAAAATAAAATAACATGAAGTTTTCTATGTAATCAAATCAATTACAAAAATCTATAAAAGCGATCAATTGGGTACATATAAAAATTCAGGTGCTTTTTATGAATTCAGGGAAATGCCAGAACGGATCTATATGTTAAAATCCGTTTTAGTATACGAAATGTTATTTTGAATGTTTGAATATAATTTAAAATAAATTACAACCACACTTCAACACAAAAACCCCTAAACTGCACCTAGGATCTTCCATTACAGGTGCCACCTCGTGGCCACACGCGTGTCCATAATTACAACGCAAAATACGCATCATCATCATCGCGTCGTTAAGTCACCATGAGATGTCCGTGCGCGTCGTCGCAAGTAGAACCAGTTTCGCGTACTTTTGCCCACTTTCAGCGGCATCAGCAGAAAAACAGAGTTGGTGATGATAACATATACACCAAAACAGGTGTAGTATTGCAAACATTAAGCTTAACGTCGCGCGGAGCAAAGAAGAGCTTTTTTTGTTTACCGCATTCCTAGCATATCTGAGTAACTTCAGGGGAAAGACTATCTCTGCCCTCTTGGAAGATCGAATTTCGCTTAGTTTGTTGGTTTTAGCGATAACGATTTGTGCTTCGACTTAAGTGAAGCACATCTTTTTGAAAAATTCGATCAAAACTACGACTAAAAATTGAGTTTCCCAAATTTACGTCACATTACTCGCCACTAAATTCGCCCCTTCTGTCAAAGCGGTGATGAAAATGAGATCTGCGCCGTTCATATCCAGCCAGCAGCATCCCTTTTCGCATTTTCGGGGGTGCTTTTCCTCACCCAGTCACACGGTGGTGTGGAAAATCAGGGTGGGATGCTGTGTTTGTGTGTACGTTCGCAACCACTCTTTGTGTGTGTATGTGTTGAATTTTCTTCCTCCGGAAGATAGAACGCCACCTGCTACCAGGAAGGGCTGCTGACATTTTCACAAGGGAAGGCCCCTTTTGGTTTGGGGTTTTACATACGGTTTTTTGCTATTTCAAGGACTATTTTTAGCTATGACCGGAAAATTTGCTGTCCATCATCGCGTCGGTGGTTGTTTGTTGTTATAACAAGCCGTTGCGTATAGAAATAAGCTTTATTTAAATACCTAAAAAGAGAACTTGGTTAATGGACTTCGGAAAAGTTTATGATAAGGAAATTTACCTTTATTGAAATGCTCGTAAATCGCTTGATGAGTTATGATCAATTAGTAGCATCCAAAGAACTCCTTCAGCCTTAACCGATGAGTTTTCTAGTCAAGATTAGCCTATTTCTTCACCTGGGCCAAATTTGCTCCTCCCAAAATAGACCCCACACACAAAAAAATGATTCTTCACTCAAAACACCAACCACTTGCTATCTGGACTCTTCCAGATTCACAATTTCCACCCTTCAAAAAGCACTCAAAGCATTTGTTTCACAATTCACTGTGCATAAACCCCCGTCGGCTTCACTGCAACGTAAAATTACACAATTTTCAGCGCGATGCCTCCAAGGAAAAACACTTTTCGCAAACGCCAAAAACTTTTGCACCTCACGAGCCGAGAAAAAGATACACGGACGACGACGGATCGAGACAGACTCAACACCAAAAAGTTGCACCTCTTTGGAGAAAGACGGAGGGCGATATCTCTCACGCACACACTTGCAGTGCGGGGAAACATGCATTTACCCGCTGTCAAATGGGACGCAGACAAGCAAGAGGAATGAATGAAGCGATCTGATAGCGAGAATGACAGACTTGTGATGGTGGTTTTCAGTGCCGGGTAGAAGATGAAATTAGGGTAGTCGAATTTGAGATTGATGATGATGATTTGTTAGACTAGTTTCTGCCGAAGAATTTAAGTAATTATTCGTATACGTAATATGTAATCACAACTTTAAAATGTATTCTATACTAAATTTTATTACTATACTAATGCATAGAATCGAGAAATTCTATTTGAGAGTGAGTCTAATTACTGATTTGACGTTTCGCTAGAGTTTTCTAGAAAACATTAACTTTGAAAAATACTTATAGGATATTAGTCATTTAAAGTTCAATTTTAGATAAAACAAGCAATTTTTCAATTCCTAAAAGCAGCGTCCAACTTTTTTTTAAAGGTTTTCTGAAAATACACGGCTACAGAGTGCCAAATAATTGGAACGACTGCTGTAGAATTTGTCGAACAAGGGAGTTAAAATGTGTGAAATTTAAAAAAAAACGAACCCGCTCTGTACTTTTAGTTTTGAGCATTGAGAATGGATTATATGAACAATTTAGTGTCTTCTGCAAAGTTGTAGGTATTGCTTAGAACTTTTCAGCAAAAATAGCTACTCTAGAAAAAATGTCATTTTTTTGGTTGTGAAAAATGTGTATGTGGAGCTAACTGTCAAACTATTTTGCAAATCGGGCACTCCATTGGATTTTTTTAAAACAAAACCAAACTAAAATAAAGTGAACCGATATTTTGTTAAAGTCACTTTTCGATAAAAAAAAATAACGGATGAACACTCAAATCCTATTTTCAAATACCTGAATTTGTATCTTATGGAGCTAACTGTCAAACTATTTTGCAAATCGGGCACTCCATTGGATTTTTTTAAAACAAAACCAAACTAAAATAAAGTGAACCAATATTTTGTTAAAGTCACTTTTCGATAAAAAAAAAAAAATAACGGATGAACACTCAAATCCTATTTTCAAATACCTGACTTATCCAGAACTTCAAATAATAGGCATTTTTTACCCAAAGAATTATTTCAAATCAAAACTGTTTATAAAAAATTCAGTATCAATAATGGAACATAATACTGACCTACACAAATTTACAAAAATGACTGCGTAGGCTCAACTCGAGGAAAAGCATGAAGTTTGGGGTTTCCAGAAACACTTGCACCTTGATTTTTTTCAAAAATATTTAGGCGGGGTTAAATGGTTTTTCTCCAAAGTTTTTATGGAGAATTAGGGTTGTTCGCGCCGTTGCATACAAGCAAAAATTGCATGCACTATGTGGGAGTACAAACTTCGGAGAAAAACCTAAAAAACGCAACTTTTGGTACCATAACATCTATAGGCAGGGGCGCCGACTAGTCCAAAATGTTGGGGGGGCACGGTTGTTTTCCGAAATCGATAGGTAAGAGTGGCGATTAGATGTTAATGTTTCTTGTATATCACGAATTTTGATAATTTTATTACGATGTGATACGATTTTTTTTCATCCGGAATTTTTTTTTTAGAAAATAATAATTTATTAAAACGTGATTGAGAATGTTAATTAGGGGGATTTTTTATATGTTTGAACGGCGAATTCCTTCTCATAGGCATATTGTCACTTATTTTCTAGAAGTAACAGTCAATAATAAAAATAATCAGATATTTAGAAATTCAACAATACAAATACTCTAAAAATAAAAATAAAAGTAAAAAGCCAAAATTTAGATCTTCAGAAATAAAAAAAAATACACATCCATTTTTCAAATCTGCAATTTAGAAAAAAAACACAAAATTCAATATTCCAACATAAAAAAATAATAGTATAAAAATTCTAGGGTTAAATAAACTCATGGCTTGAAAATGTTAAGAAATCAAAAGCAGGAAATCAGAAATTTAAACAATCAGTAATTTAGAAATAACAATAAAATTCAATGTTTAAATAAATCGAAAATTTAAAAATAATGCTTTTGACAACAAATATTTTTTAAAAAATTTAAGAATTTAAGAATTTAAGCATTTAAGAATTTAAGAATTTAAGAATTTAAGAATTTAAGAATTTAAGAATTTAAGAATTTAAGAATTTAAGAATTTAAGAATTTAAGAATTTAAGAATTTAAGAATTTAAGAATTTAAGAATTTAAGAATTTAAGAATTTAAGAGCGAGTTTTTCACCGATGTGAAACAGGTCGTATCGAGGTGCTCCGATTTGGATGAAACTTTCAGCGTTTGTTTGTCTATGCATGAGATGAACTCATGCCAAATATGAGCCCTCTACGACAAAGGGAAGTGGGGTAAAACGGGCATTGAAGTTTGAGGTCCAAAACACATAAAAAATCTTAAAATTGCTCGCATTTCCGTAAAACTTCATCAATTCCAACTCTCTTAAATGCATTCGAAAGGTCTTTTGAAGCCCTTCAAAATGTGCTATAGACATCCAGGATTGGTTTGACTTTTTCTCATAGCTTTTGCAAATTACTGTTAAAACTGGATTTTTTTAAAACCTTAATAACTTTTGGCAACAGCCTCCAACACCCATACTCCCATAGGTCAAAAGTTAGGGAATTTCATGTACTTTAAGCCTACGGTATTAACTTTTTGGCCAATCGCAGTTTTTCTCATAGTTTTTCGATTTTTCTAGAACAAACATTTTACAACGTTAGTTTTTGCTCTGTAGGCCTCCATAGCGGCACTTTTTGGTCTCAATTTTGACATATTCGGAATCCTCAGAAAATTTTACATTAGATTGAGGTGTTGGAATTTTGAATTTGATTGGAAAAAATGCCATTTAGAATTAATTAAAATATTATTTAGAATTTTGTCGGATTAGGGGTAAACAAGTTTTCGCCTACTTGATACAGCATTTGACGTATTGATCATAGGGTAAATAAGATCTATTTCTTTTTTCAAAAATGTTTTATTTAATTATTTTTTAAATCAAAATTACAACTCCAATACTTCTAACTTACGTGAAATTGACCGAGGATTCCGAATATGACAAAGACCGAGGATTCCGAATATCGAAAGACCATTTGAATGCATCTAAGAGAGTTGGAATTGATGAAGTTTTACGGAAATGCGAGCAATTTTAAGATTTTTCATGTGTTTTGGACCTCAAACTTCAATGCCCGTTTTACCCCACTTCCCTTTGTCGCAGAGGGCTCATATTTGGCATGAGTTCATCTCACGCATAGACAAACAAACGCTGAAAGTTTCATCCAAATCGGAGCACCTCGATACGACCTCTAGAACAAACCGAGCAGAATCTACAAGTACTGCCTCTTAAGAATTTAAGAATTTAAAAATTTTAGAATTATAGAACCTTAGAATTTTAGAATGCTGCGTTTGAAAACTTGATGATTGTTTTCGCAAGAGTTTGCGTAAGTTTGATTGTAGATGAAGTGCTATGGGAAAAGTACATTGGTTTTGTTTTTGGAACAACATGCACAGATAGAAATCTTATGAGCAAATCCGTAAAATCTATGTTGACGACATCTCTCAAATCATTCACCGATGCCTCTGTGCTCTTGTTCTAAGCTTACTGATTTTCCTAGAGAGCACATTGGTAAAGATAAAACGTTGTCGATTTAGAAAAAAGAATCTAAATCCAGAAAATTGTAAACGATTTCTTTCAAAACTTACAAGAATTCTATCCGTGTGTACAAACAATGTTCCAATTAAGTTTTAGATATTATTTTCAATTATTTCCTTTTTTATATATTTGATATAAGAATATTTTTCTTCCAAAATTTCTGGGGGGGCACAATGTATGGGCTGCCCCCCCAGCCAAATTTTAGGGGGGGCAAAAAGTACCGTGCCCCCCCAGAGTCGGCGCCCCTGTCTATAGGTCATCGCTGAAATTTTCAAATTATCGCAGTTTTAGTTAAAAAAGTCGATTTTTCCCGTTTTCGTCATTTTCTCATTTTTGCGCGTGGCGCGTCAAAAAATCCAGTTTTTGTTTTCAAAAAATAGTATCTCAGAGTATCGAAAACATAACTTCACCATTTTATGATATAATATGTGAAATTTTCCGAGGAATCCCATAAAAATATTTTCAGACATAGGCTCTTTGGTCCCGAGACCTTCAAAACAGCATTTTAAGTTTTCTTACGACCTTTTCAAATGGTAAGCTAGATTTTTGAAACTTCTTACTATTTTTCCTTAAAAGCCTGTCTAATTCCCTTTCGTTTGCGCTCAAGACAGCTACAATCGGTTGAAATGGTGCGGAGTTATGATTTTTTGAAAAATGAGGTTTTAGCAAAAATCGACGAAAATTCACCATTTATCGAACCACCCAAACACGGCGTAGGTCACCCTAATGGGACCATCCATAAACCACGTGGACACTTTTTTGGGAATCTCAACCCCCCCCCCCTTCGTGGACAATTGTCCATACAAAAAAAATCTTTTTTGTATGGAGCGTGGACAATCGCTTACCCCCTAAAGTGTCCACGTGGTTTATGAATGGTCCCAATCGCCAAACAAAAAAATACGTGTCTAATTATTTCGGTCAAGGATCCCCCCGAAAAAAATTGAGCTCGATCGGAGAACTTTTTTTTCGCATCATGCTGTTCCCGTGGGGAATTGCTGTATACTAATGCATAGAATCGAGAAATTCTATTTGAGAGTGAGTTAAATTACTGAGTTGACGTTTCGCTGGATTTTGTGGAAAACATCTGGAGTTTTTTTTTAATAGGTCCAACAAACCAAATTTCCAGTTTTTTGCTTTTTGGGTGTTTTTGAAACCGCCTTGAGTCAGGGGTATTGAAAAACACCCAAAAAGCAAAAACTAAAACTTTGGTTTATTGAACCTTTTCAAAAAAAATCCAGACATTAACTTTGAAAAATACTTAAATGGTATTAGTCATTTAAGGTTCATTTTAGATAAAACAAGCCATTTTTCAATTCCTAAAAGGAGTGTCCAAAAAAATTTTTGAAGGTGTTGTGAAAATATACTGCTACAGAGTGAATTTGAGCAACTCTCTACGAAATCGGCCGATTTCGACCATTTTTATTTTTTGTATTTTTTGATTTGGCTCAAACTTTGTGGGGGCCTTTCCTATGACCAAATAAGCGATTTTGCGTCATTGGTTCACCCATACAAGTCTCCATACAAAATTGGCTGCTGTCCATACAAAAATGGTATGTAAATATTCAAACAGCTGTAACTTTTGAGTGAATTTTCTGATCAATTTGGTGTCTTCGACAAAGTTGTAGGTATTGTTGAGGACTATTGAAAAAAAAATAGATACACGGAAATTTTTTTTTGCAGATTTTTTAATCAACTTTTTTTGCACAAAAACTCAATTTCCCAAAATTCGTATTTTTTTTATTTTCGAGATTTTTTGATATGTTTTAGGGGACAAAAATCCGCAACTTTTGAGCTATAGAGGAACATGGTCAAAAAATCTGCCGCCGAGTTATGAATTTTTGAAAAAATAGTGATTTTTGGATAAAATCGAAATTTCATGCAAAAACAAATTTGAAGTTATTTTTTAATGCAAAATTGAATTTGCAACCGAAAAGTGCTTTACAGATTTTTTGATCAAGGGCTCCGTTTTCAAGATATAGCCACCGAAAGTTTGATTTTAGCTAAATATTTGTAGTTTTTCTATTTTTAAAAATAGTGACCATGAGTGACCATTTCCAAAAATATTTTTTTTTGAAAGTTCAGAAAATTTGCTATAAAATTGTCTAAGAGACGTGGGAGATTGGACCATGGGTTGCTGAGATACAGCCGCTTTAAGAAAAAGAAACACGAAAATTGAAGTTTTCTAAGTTTCACTCAAACAACCCACCATTTTCTAATGTCGATATCTCAGCAACTAATGGTCCGATTTTCAATGTTATAACATGAAACATTCGTAAAATTTTCCGATCTATTCGAAAAAAATATTTTGAAAATTTTTAAATCAAGACTAACATTTTAAAAGGGCCAAACATTGAATATTACGCCCATTTAATATGCCAGTTTTGATTTGATGGGTGCTGATTCGAATGAGCGAATCCGAATTTGCAAATTGGAACGACTGACGGTAACTGTTGTAAAAGCTTGAAACCACGTGCTCGGAATTTGTAGAACAAAGGGGTTAAAATGTGTGAAATTAAGAAAAATGAATCCGCTCTGTACTTTATGTTTTGAGATGAATTTTCTGAACAATTTGGTGTCTTTTGCAAATTTGTATTTTTGCTTAGAACTTTTCAGGAAAAAAAGCTACTCTAGAAAAAAATACCCATTTTTTAATGGAGTACCTACCAGACGCGATTGGTTGTGAAAAATGTATAGCTTATGGAGCTAACTGTCAAACTATCTTGCAAATCGGGCACTCCATTGGAAAAAAATACACAAACTAAATTAAAAATGTTGAGCAATTTTTGCGCGACAGGTAAAACTTTTCGAATTTTTTTTTTTTTGACAAAAGGTTTATTGACAAAACACATGAACATTTGACTTCCGTAGTAACAGTTCAATAGGGCGAATCTGAGATTGTAAACAAGCAGTCTATCCCTTTTGCTCAAGTGACAGTGCCCGTCAAGTAAGAGGGGGATAGACTGCTTGTTTACAATCGCAGATTCGCCATATTGAATTGTTACTACGGTGATAATTCCACTCAAAGGGTGTTTTCCGGAATTGCAAAAAAAAAAACCACTCCAACTCTGTGAACCTCGTTGGATAAATGTACGACTCGTGCTGAAAAAATCTTCTTTTTGCAAATTGATGCAAAAAACTACTATTTAAAAATCAAAAATAAAAATATATATATTTTAATTTAGGTTTTATTTGATTTTTTTTATAATATATATATTATAAAAAAATCAAATAAAACCTAAAAGTGACTATGACTCCAAATCGATTCACTTGGATTAAAAAAATAAAAATAAAAGTCAGTTTGTGAAATCGTAATGATTCTAATAAAAAATCAAGCAAAATTTCTTCAAGCAAATATTCCTGATGTAATATTACACATTTTTTTCGACACAAAATCTGTCACCATTTCCTGATGGATATTACCATAATTTTTTTTTCTGTGTTTTTATTTCTGAAATTGCGTTGATGCAGTTAACAAGAAATTGCAAATTTGTTCACAGTCAGGGACGTTTTCTCAATCTCACGAATAACCTCAGTGCTGGAGTCAATTAACTAGATTTATTTGGACACCTATAATTTTATTCTTGAATACAGTAATATAATTAGTTTAATGTTTTGTATAACACTTTGCGATAAAACATAACCAAACATACATTTCGCTTAACAAAGTTCATTCATGCTAAAACGACATTGAAACACTAAAACTTAGCTCAACTGAAAATTGATTTTGATTATTTGAAAGATATAAACTAATAGCTTCTAAAAACCACTGCATCTCTCTTGCTGGAAGACGTTGGATACATTAATTTGGCTACACAAAATATAACTTATTTTTTTCTTGATAATTTGTCAAATACGCTTGGAAGACATGTTTTGATTAGAACGTACTCAATTACTGGCAATAGGTATGAAAACTTTAAAATATCTTGTAAACATCATTTCAATACCCGCTATCTCTAATGTTGGTTGGTTGTAGATTTTTAACACATGTTTTGCTTATCTGGTTTTTAATTTCTAGCGCTTATTTCCTCCCCCTTTCAGTTACAAGTGGGGCTGATAAATATTGTAATCGTTTAAATACTGGTTTTGTTTTCTTGATTTATTGTCAACACACGATCTTGGTTGATTTTTTATGTAGTTACAATGCTCGTTTTTATTGCATTTGCACGTGTTTTTTCTTCTTCTAATTAAACTGTTCGATTGCACAGGTTAGTGTGCAATCGCTGGAAGACAGTTGGATTATTTGATTTGTTCACTTCATCACCGCTTGTGTTGTTTGTTCAACATTTAGGAAGACATTGATCATTTTGTTCGATTTTCTTTTAGTTGGAATACTTTCTTAACGTTGCTATAATTCGTGCGTGGTTTCTAATCTTGGTTTGTTTTATACATTTTGTTTTGCTTTAAGATATGTTTCTTACTTTTTAATGCTTGCAATAAAACCCATTACGGAGCTATACTTTTTTTTTGACTAACCCAAACTCGGATCACATTCGTGACGGTTGACGATAGATGTTCTGCGGTAGGGTTCACATTTTGTTCATTAACACTATATTTATATGTGTATAATTGCTGAAGGTTGCGTCATTAACTGAAAGCCTTTCAACCGAGAAACGGAGGATAGTCAACAACACGTTAATTTGTTTTATACAATCGCGCTCTTCTCTCGTGGATGCTTAGAATGGAAGACCAATCTCGAACGCATGGATCAGAGCAGTGCCAGAGTCATAGATTCCGACAACGCCGAACAGAACGCCCAGAAAGATGATAAAGTAGTTGTACGCCCGCTCCTTCTGATCCAGTAGATGGCCTTTCAATTTAAGATGGAAATAGCAGGGCCAGATAAAGCTCAACATGGTACCGGTGAAGCTTCCGATAAAGCCCATCAGGATCGAAAAGTGCGGGATAAAGATTGCCATCATGATCGTTCCGAGAATGACCGTTAACCGCCAGGCGAGGCCCCAAACTTTGAGTTCACCATCCAACTCCCAGACGACTGGGAAGAAGGTTTTTGGCTTTCCGCGGAAGAATGCACGCTCGAGGAGTTCGCACGCGGCGAAGAACGGCAACGGATAGCTTAGAACGGCTTTGATGACCAAGCAGAAGTTTACCAAGCCCTTGAAAGACGGCGAGTGTAGGTTATTGGTGATGACCTGCTGGGTGTCATTCTGGAACGTCAAAAAGCAAATGTAACCAAACAGCGCCTTGAAGGCAGCTGCGGCAATGTGCGACCAGTCAAGCATCCAGTTGAACTTCGAGCGATCCTCCATGTTTCCCTCCAGCGTCGGTAGGAAGATCTGCGACGTGTAGGAGAAGACAATAACACCAAGCGAGATTGGAAAGTTTTCGAAATCCATTCGCCACTTGACCTTACTCCAGCCCCAGTCGCCGATCTCCAGCAGACAGTACCCGAGGATGATCGCGTTGATCAGCAAGTGAGCCATCGTACACCAGAACGACAGCATCGACACGTGGTGCAGCGACTTCAGGAATGCCAACGGCAGCAAGAAGATCCCGCACAGCATCATCCACGAGCGCGTGTCCAGCGCACCGTCCGGGAACGATCCGGCCATCAAGTCTCCGCAAACCACCACGTACAGGATGCACGTCATCAGCAGTTCGATGATCTGGGCTATACTTACCACCCGGGCACCAACCCGCTTGCCGAAGCATACCTTGGCGATCGCCACGTAGCTGTCCCGTACCCGGACCGGTTCGCCCGTCTGCGGATCCGGTTCGTACAGGCAGTGCACCAGGATCTTACCGGTGTAGCAGCAGATGTGGGCGATGCCGACCATCGCGATGATGGCCCAGTAACCGCCACGGAGTACCGCGAACGGAAGCGAAACGATGAACATGCCCTATGGGAGTCAGAGCGGTACGGTTAGTACGAAGACATGAACGGGTGGGTTGAACAGAACTTTTTAGGAAAGGGGCGTGTTACCTCTGTGTTCAACTACTGAAAAAAAATTCTACCAAAAAAATGTTATGTTTTACCGAACTCTTTAACATCCCAACAAAAAAGGTGGAACGAAAACTTCAGCTCGTTGGTTCTTGGGCATAACTGAACCAATCGGAATGATTATTATTTTTTGAGTGAATTGCAAGTTTTTTTTCGTATTGAAAGGATGTCTAGATGATCCTAGAACTTTTGCAGAACTCAATTTGTTCGAATCTGTAATTTTTGCAATCAAAAACGTCACTCCAATTTTTTTGAGGAACGATGTTTTTGATTGCAAAAATAAAAGATTTGATCAAATTGAGTTCCGCAAATTTTAGGACTCTTAAAAATAATTTCGATGTGTGGTCTATATGTAACCAAAAATATTTAAAAAATACAACATTCAAATTTGGCAAAAAAATTGTTTGTCTGCATGTGAGCAATTCCACCACAAATCAGGAATTTTTCTGGTACTTTTGTACCCGACCCTCTCCAATTTCAATGAAACTTCTTAGACATGTTATCCTAGGCCTATATAAGCCATTTTTGTGTAAAAGGAGCCAGTTGCACTCGATAATGACATTTGAGAAAGGCGTAAGGGTTTTAAATATTTTTGAATTTTATAAATTAAATATTGCTGTGTCTCCGAGCCGTTACATCGTATCAAAAAGTGGTCAGAGATGAACTTGTAGGAAATTAGACGGGCTTTTTGAAAAAAGTACACTGAAAGAAAAATATACGTCAATTCTATGGGATATTTCAATTTTTAAGTTTAAAGGTTTAATTTTAAGGTGATGTCACAATTTTTTTTCGCTCAAATTTTTTGTGAAAATAGCCTAAAATGTGACAAAAAGTCTCACGAAAAATGCAGGATGGTATGACTCTCCTAAAAAAATACAAAAATCATTTACTAAAACTGTTTTTTTTTAAAGTGGCCTAAACGTCAAAATTTTCAAAAACCGATAGTGGGAATCGATTTCCCAGACAATTTTACATAAAAGTCTTCATATTGACTATTGTCCTAAGTCCAATCCTTGTGAAGATACAGCGGTTTTAAAAATAAAAATGTTGAAAAAAATAGGTTTTTTAGTGGTTTTTGGCAATTTCTATTTGACAGACTTGATTTTTCAGTCTCTTGAATATTTATACCGGAAAGCTCGTCCAATTTCCCATAAGTTTGTCTTTGACAGCATTTCAACTGGAAGTATGAGCTTACAGATATAAGCGTAATTACATTGCTCATAACTGAAAATAGAATATTTTTTCAGTGTGGTAGAAACCTGGATAGTAAATAAGCTTACGTAAATATTTAAACGAGTCAAATTAAAAAGCTGTCAATGGCAATCTTATGGGAAATTGGACGAGCTTTCCGGTGAAAATATTCACGAGACTGAAAAATCAAGTCTATCATATAGAAATTGCCAAAAACCACTAAAAACCCTATTTTTTAATTTTTTTTTTAAACCACTGTAACTTCACAAGGATTGGCCTTAGGACAATGGTCAATATGGAGACTTTTATGTAAAATTGTCTGGGGAATCGATTCCCACTATCGGTTTTTGCAAAAAAAAAAACAGTTTTAGTAAATGATTTTTGTATTTTTTTAGGAGAGACATACCATCCTGCATTTTTCATGAGTCTTTTTGTCACATTTTAGGCTATTTTCACAAAAAATTTGAGCGAAAAAAAATCGTGACATCACCTTAAAATTTAACTTTTAAACTTAAAAATTAAAAAATCCCATAGAATTGGCGTGTATTTTTCTTTCAGTGTATTTTTGCAGAAAGCTCGTCCAATTTCCTACAAGTTTGTCTTTGACCACTTTTTGATACGATGTAAAGACTTAGAGATACAGCAATATTTAATTTATAAAATACAAAAATATTTAAAACCCTTACGCCCTTCTCAAATGTCATTATCGAGTGCAACTGGCTCCTTATACACAAAAATGGCCTAGGATAACATGTCTAAAAAGTTTCATTGAAATCGGAGAGGCTCGGGTATAAAAGTACCAGAAAAATTCCTGATTTTAGCTGGAATTGCTCATGTATGAGCCATTTTTGCGTTTAAAGAGCATGTAAGGGACCGTCCACTTGGACACTTTTTTGAAAATTTCATATCCCTCCTCCCTCTCTCATGTGGGCAATTTCCAATAGATTTTTTTTTGTACGGAACGTGGACAACAGCACACTAAGCACTAAAGTTTCTGCGTGGCTTATGAATGACCCCTGATAGAGCTCCAAATAACTCAAAACTTCAAAATTATATTACAGCCATTCCACGTCAAACTAGCAGGATCAAAATTAAAAGTGCTCTGATTTGGCTATAATTTGACATTGGAGTTCCTGATCCAAAATAATAAGACCCATTTTTAAGTTTTGATTGATCCTATCCAAAATAGGGTGGTCAAAACAAGTGCGTTTTTAAAGATTTTCGCAAAAAACACTTTAAAAAAATCTTTAGAATGTCTGAACCAATTTTAGCTCGCCACATTACAGAAGAAAGGTGATAAGTTAGACTTTTGATAAAAAATATTTAGTAAATTCTAAAAACATAGCTGAAAGCACTTATCAATCAAATGATAGTGAATATCCATTAACAGGATTGTGAGATATATTTTTTTGCAAAAACAAATGAATATTGGATTTCATTATATCAATCCAACTAAAAGTACTAGCTTCTCTAAGCTCATTTTGCTGGAGAATCTTTTTCGTTAAAAGTCCAACTCATCACATTTTTTTTGCAACGTTGCGAGCAAAAATGGTTTAGTCATTCAAGATATATGATTTTATGAAAAAAAAAATTGTTTAGATAATCGTCAAAACCCCGACCAATCAAAATTGAAGAAAAAAAAACAAAATACAATAAAAAAATGCACAAATATATTTTGAATCAATGTTAAACTTGTTGTTCAAATGTTCAAAATTTTATGAAATGAAATATTGAAGTTTACTGGTTACCACTAAAACCACCTCACCTGTATAGCATTGGTAACATTCCACGCCGCTTGATACTCGTTGATTTTCGCTCCTCCAGCAACTTCTCCTTCACAACCTCCGGCAAAGGTACTGTCGGAGCCAAAGGATTGCACACTTCCTTGCCTTGAATTTGACGTTTTTTTGAAATCAGATAAAATTAGTATTGAAATGAAATGTCCTTTATATTACAAATTATCTTAAAACTACCTCGGAGGATAGCCGCCCGCCTGGTAGCCATTGTCGAAATCGCTCGGTTGGTTGAACCCGGTCTCCTGATACTGTCCGGGTGCCGGCTGTTCCGCACCCTCCTGGTAGTACGCTTTCGGATTCGTGAACGGATTCAACGGGTTCAACTCGGTCGTTCCACCAGTGTCTCCTGTAAAAAAACGAGTCACAAATATTCCAAAAATCTAATTCTGTGAACTCACCATCGCTTTCCGCAAAGTGCACATTCTGGGGCCGTGGAGGAACCTGCGGTGGAGACCGCACGCCAGATACGCCACCGCCACCGCCGCTGCCGCCGGACATGTTATCGCCCTGGGGCTGCTCGTAGTCGTTTTGCTTGTTCTTCGACGGGACGACCTGGCGGGCGGTCTGCAGGGCCACGTTCAGGACGTTCTTCACCGGGGGCATGGGCATCGAGCGCATCGTGTTTAGGAAAGACATTTTTTGTTTGTTTTTGTTTTGCTTATCTCGTGTTAAGTTAGAAGCTAAGTTTTAAATATGATTTTTATAATCTAGGTATATTCTAAGTATTATACTTTAACACGGATATAAAGGTGAAAGAATCACCTGGCGATAAGCTTTACTAAATTTTGGAAGACTTTCAGTGATTTTACTGATTTAAGATGTTGTCTTTCTTATTGCGCTTTAGCTGCTCTTCATGCCGGTGAATGTTGTCCCTGAAAAAATACATAGGAGAAGAAAAATGAATCAACATAGATTTTATATCATCAGTGAGGTAACTATGAGCCAAAAATCTGAATTCCTTCCTAATTTTCAAATACCACTCCCAATTTAAATATTGTGCCACTTTCTTTCGTCAAAATGTTTTGACCAATATTAGAACATTTTCTAATAATAAGTTTATAGAATATTTTGATAAAAAAAACTTGTTTTCGAAGCAATTAAACGTTGGGATATATATCTATTATAGTTAAGAACACGTTTCAACTGAAAGCTACTGAAACAATCCAAATATTAAATAAAAATCCGTCTCAGTCGTAGAAAATTATACCATGTTTTTATAGGAATAATCTTATTTTTTTGTTAAATACATTACTCATTATATTTGAGATAACAAACATGCACGAGTCGATTAAAAATAATCCAAAACAAATAAAATATATTTTTTTTGTTATTTAAGTTCAAAACAACGAATGTATTTTATCACACACACACAAAATTTAAATTTTTAAATTGATACACGCCAATAATTGAATATTTGTTACAGGTAATCTTTAAACCTATTTGAATAATCTTTAAAAAAAATTCCAATAATTATTTTAAAAAAACAAAAAGCGAACGAATTAGAATAAATTATTGAAAACATTTTCAAATTTTGGTTGATTAGTTATCAGTGGAAAAGGTACAGAAATTTATAATCAATTGGGTCCGAAAATTAAGCTTTAATGTGTGATATTATAGTTCACAACGACAAAGCTTATTTTTTTAGTACAATGACCCTTTGAACGAACGCCAAGAATTTAAAATGGATTTTTTATTCAATTTAAAAAAATAACTTCACGGCCCCTCTTGGCAGAAAGAACCTACACAGAAAAAAATTGTGTAAATTTGGAAGCTTTAATTTTAAAAGGTTGAATATTACCTCTTTTATGATATAATTTTACCTCAATTTAGACTGAAAAAGTGACATTATACCAGAAAAGTGGTAAAATTAAGCATTTCCAGAGGTAAAATTACACCTTTTTTCTGACATAAAAGATGTACCCCTTCCCAGATGTAATATTACCATGATTTTTTTTTCTGTGTACTTGACAGCTCGTTCCAAGGGGACCATAGTGGATGCATCGAAAAAAAATTGTATTGTCAATTTTTTTTTGCATTAAAATGAAAAAATGTGATCAGAAATGGTTTTGATTGTGTTTTTTACCGTTGTACATAAACATTTACATAGGGCTTTAAGACCCAATTGTAATGGATGTTTTTACGGCCATGATATTAAATTGCTCATGGTTTAAATGAAAATTACGGTTCTATCCCATTGCTGACAATATGATTCCCAGACCGTTCTTTAGAATGCCATTTCACAGAAATCATTTGCCAGAATAACATATCCCCTAGATGTTTATTACCCAGATTGAACAATTCCCCAGTAATTTTGTAATTAAAAAAGGGTAAATTATGGATGAGAATAACGGTGCTCATAGGGATTTACTTTCCTTTTTGTACAATAAAATCCTCAACTTTCATATTTAAAATATTGAAATTTTTAAATCTTATAAAAATTAAGGGTATGTTTTGTAAATATTCTTATTTTTGATACCTGCAATTTCCCAATGATATCAATATTTTTAATTGATATAAAAAAAAGTTCATTTGTAAAATAACAACAATAATTAATATTTCTTGGAAATTATTTATTTTGGAGATTTGTGTACTCTAGAGTATGAGTCATTTTTGAAAATAGAATTCTGTGGAATGTTCCATTTTGGTGAATGGATTTCTGAAGAATGGCAATTTGGGGATTGAAATTCTAAAGAATGAGATTAAACCACACAGAAAAAAATCCGATGGTAAAATCGCATGCAAAAGCATGCACATCACCTTCGTCAAAATAAACACTTAATATTACACACTGCATGTATAATTTTTGCAAACACAAAAAAAAAGTTTCAACCGACGGGATTCACACCCATCACCAACAGCAAGGACTGGCGCCTTAGCCCACTCGGCCATCACACCGATAGAAAGCTGTAGGGTTAAACGCAAATATGGGCTTGACATTTCGGCCAAGTAGGTTTCCCATACTGATGGGCTACATATTTTAGGGTGTAAAATTACATAAAATTGCATAAAATAATGCAATGTTTATTTTACACCCAGGCCTTTTACACGCAACTGGATTACTACTTTTTTAGCTGTGCAAAACCGGCAAAAAATTAATTTACGCACAACAATTTTTTTCAAATGTTACATCATTGATGATGTGACACTTTTGCACGTCATTGAACATTTAAATTTAAATGCAATTTGATGTAATATTGAAACAAAATATACGAAAAAACTTGATTTTACGTGTGATTTTACCGTTTATGTCGAATATCAAGTTTACATCAACTGAGTTTAAGATGAATCATTTTTTCCGTGTCGGGTAAATTCACATTTTTTTCTGTGTTAACTTCAATTTTTTTGAAAAGTTTGTTTCGACTATTGGTCTTGAAACATAATTAATAACTTTTTTTACAAAAAAAAACAAATTCATTCAACAATTTTTTTTCTGTGTAAACTTTAAATGTTATGTAAAATTGGTTTCGATTTTTAGTCTTGAAACATGATTAATTTTTTTTTTACAAAATTAAATATTCAAACATTCCGTTATTTTTGATTGCCTTTAATAATATTTTTTGAATTGGTTTCATCTTTTAAATACGGTTGCATAAATTGCACTTTGAATGTTCTGGTTTCGATGAAAAGATGGTAATATTTTATTCTTCATACAATACCAAGTAATTTTTATTTGGAATATAGTGTTTTAACTATATTGAATAATTTTTTTACATTTAATTTTCAATATTCTATGAACAGAGAGAACATTTTAAAACTATTCGCTGAAAGAAACTCGAAAAAATTAAGGGAAATCCAAAAATTTTAAATGATTAAAAAATTGAGAAATGTTACGTTATTTGATTGCAATTTTCTTCCTTACACAAAAACTAAATATCACAAAAAAAACTGGAATAAATTCAAAACAATTCAAAAAAATACAGCTTTGAATAGCTGTTACATGCAGGTTACGTGTGCCTTGCACCAGTTTTTTTTTAAGTATACTATATCAATGGAACATTTTGGCAATAATAACCAATAGTATTAAGATTGAACGAATTAAACTAATTGCAAGAATATCGTTTTGTAATGTTTTTTTTAAATTATCAAAAGCTTACTTTAAAAATGTATAATCTCTTTTTAAGTTTAAATAAATCAATCTATTTCAAATACTTTTGATATTTTCAATCGTTGCATAACTGCTCATTTTTCACCAACTTCAAACCACCAATATGCTTCGGATATTAAAGTCATAAATCATAAAAACCTTTCACCACAAAGTATAGCATCAGTGTCGTCTAGACCGCACCATTTCAACGTCGATCGTACCAAACTGCTCGGAACACCTTAAGCAAAATTTACCTTCTCCCCTCGGCAAGCGGTCGATCGATTTTTCCCCGCGCATTTTCCGAATTCACACAAAACTTGACATTTGCTTTTGCTTCCCCTGCTGGGAAAAGGAAAATCACTGAGGAAAAACCGCTACCATTGATGGTGTGGAGGTGACACACATTTCCACTCTCGGGACAGTTTTGTCCCCTTACAACAATAAAAGGTGGTGATTTTTCATAAGTTTGATTGCTGTTAATTTTTAAGTTTTTTTGTTTCAATGTTTGTTTTAATTTAGATTTATTTTCTAGTTGTTGGTTTCTGGATGAGATGAGCTTTCTCTAAACATTTTTCATAACTTTTACACATTTAAAAAAAAAACTTTCTTCGATTTTTCATTATAATATCTCTTTAATTTGTCAATTGTTCTAGTAGACGATTGAACAAAATATCAAACTTTAACAAAATTGTAAAAAGTCATTGTAAATCATCAACAAGGAAGCACTGTTTCAACCTGCCTCCCCTTTTTGTGGGTGGCAAATCTCACTCTCGTTTTCTCACTTTCCCCTCTCCTCTAAGTGTGGGGGTGGTGGCTGTGAATGAAATTTTTCCACCACCCAAATCGCTTTGACTTTGGCCGATGGAAAATTGCACTTTTCCCCACCTAATTCCTCACTTTCCACCCCGAAAATACTCACTTTGTGCGGAACGATGCAGCTGGAGGCCGATTTCGACACTTTCACTGGTGGACACGAACCGCGGCTGGGTCCTTTTTCGGGGCGATTTCTCGGGCGACGTGACTCCGCAGTACCGACTAGAGTGCCATTTTGGAGGAAAGTGAGCCAGTCCTTTATTTGAGGGAGCACATCGTCCCGTGATGTCTTGCTCTCCTGCACTCTCTCGAGTTGGGTGGATAGGATAGGATAGGGTGGGATTGTGACAGCACACACGTGCGTGCGGATGCTGCGCACGTTGAGAGAGCGAGGATAAATGAGATCAATAAGGATGTGATTTTTAAAATTACTGTTTGAGAAAAAATACAATGATTTTCAATAATTGTTGAATCAAAGACATTGTTATACAGAGCATTGTTTAACATCAAACACTTTCTTTATTCTTGTTTTTTTTTTCATTTAAATCAAGCTTTTTGTTTTAACAGAATACCACATTTAATTGTGATTTTTTTTTGAAATCGAGTTTTAGAAAAACTGTTGAAACTTGTTTTTTTCTTGAAGTCACAAGTTTTTCTGATTAATAATGTAATATAAAAATAAAATAAATCTTTTTAAAATTTGATTATAACATAGTTGTAAAAATATAAGAACTTCTCTTTTGTGGTAAAAATAAGCAACATATAATATATCCGGGTCCGGTGGCGCAGTGGTTAGCGTGGTAGCCTCTCACCCCAGTATGGCCTGGGTTCAATCCCAGACGGACACGGTGGCATTTTTCGAGACGAGATTTGCCTGATCACGCCTTCTATCGGATGGGGAAGTAAAACGTCGGTCCATTAGCGTAAAAGAGGTTTTGAGTGACTCACCACACATAACCTTCGGATGCCTAGAAATGAGTAGAAACTTGCAACAGAGACCGTCGTTTAAGTGGATTGCTTTGCTTTTTTTTGTTTTGCTCTAGGAATCCTGATTGCTTATGTAAAATTTTGCGGGGAATTCGATTATTATATTTTTTCAGACATAAACTCTTTAGTTCCAGGACACTATCTAAACGGCATTTTTATGTTTCATACGACCTTTTTAAATGTTAGGCTAACTTTTTATACTTTTCCTCAAAATTCTAACTATTATTTAGTTAGTAACTAATTACATTTCATTGGCGTTCAAGAGCGCAAAAAACTGATAAAACAACAAAAAAGTATGATTTTCTGAAAAAAATGAATTTTACGAAAATTTTAAACTTTGAAAACATTCTACCTTAACTAGAACAATCCTTATGGTAAAATAAAAAAAAACTTGTCTGATTATTTGGCTTATGGATCCTCCTGAAAAATTTTAGCTTCCGGATATTAAAAAAAAGTTTTAACTTTTATATGGAATTCCTGAAAAAAAAATCCGAATAAGACAAAATCTACTACAGCAACAGCAACTAAGTCAGTAAGAGGAGAGACACAAACTTTGTCTAAGGGTAAAAAATATCTTGAAAATATCTTAAAATATATTCAAGATGACTGAGCAAAATAATAAAAACGTTTGTTGTTGAAATTTTTACGTTTAATTTCTTTAAATATTTCCAACGGTTTTTCGGATGATTTCTTAAACCAAGATTTAATACTTTTTACCAATTTATTTTTCAGTTTGAAAAAAAAAGTTCGAAGTAAAATTGAAATATGATGAAATTATGGCTTGCATTTTTAATTTGTAACAAACTAAAAAATATTTGCAAGAGCAAAAGAAGAACAAGAATTGCCATGACTTTATAAATCTCATTGCATTTCCTTTGCATATCATTGAAAATATTACTATTTCAGAGGATTACAAAATATTTGTATTGAAATGGTATTTATTTTATTCAGCTTGAACTTTGTGACTTAAGGAGCTATGCCACCTCCCATCAGGGAAGGAAAATAAGTACCTGCACTTGAAGTAAGGTAACTACGATAAGCACCGAACTTTAAAATATTTGGGTGCGGGGCTGGTGCATATTTTTCAAACAAGGTAACTATGACCTGTCTTTTTTTTTACCACAGAAAAAAATATTGTTGTCAACATTGTCATTTAGAACTTGGTTTTTGGTCAGTTCCTAGCAGATTCTGTACTTCGTGAAGAGCAATGGCGAGTTACAATGTGGCCAAAATTAGACATCAGTGACTGAATTGTGAGTGTAGATCTTGAGAAGAAGACGGCTTCGAGTTCTATTTTTTAGCAGACTTTCGAAATGGTAAAAATACTGTCTTCATGCGACCCGGAATAGGGTCAATTGGCGTGGAGGCACTGAATCCTCAAAAAATATGAGGCAGAAGAGTATGAAAATGAACCGTGAATAATACAGGATGTTCTTGGAGCAGCTGTTTAGACCTTATGAAAAGTCACTTTGAACGCAGGACACAATCCCCTTGTGCCCCTCAATCTCTATGAGAAACTTTTCAAAAATGTCATCCGTCAATTCTCGCAAGGTACAAACCCGTGCTGACGGAAATGCTGTGGCAATTCTTCCCGTTTCCAAAAAATGCCAAGAAGCAAGATGATTGACATTTAAACTTACACCTACAGCAATTATCTCCAAATCTACATACAAATTTCATCAATCTAATGCCTAAATTTAAAAAAAAAAACGTTGCAAAAAATAAGCACCTTCAAACTGGGGTGCTTATTATTAGCACCCAAAATAATGGGTTCTGGTGACAACTAAAGCACTGCACCTATGATATTTCGCAAAACATGGTGCCTAAGTTTGTTCTCTGCCTCCCATACAATCATTTAATTTTTTTCGTTCATCTATGAATATTAGAAATTATGTTTTGATCGCTGACATTCTGGAAATTGATAAGCTTACCAATTTTCATTATATTTTTTGTTCAACTTATTGTATTTAATGCCAAAAAAGTAATTAACGAACTCTCTTTTTGAATTTATATCCAGTTTAAAAGAAATTTAAAAATTTCACAAAAAGGGCATATTTAGATACTCAATATTCATGAAAAATATATATTTGCAAACATTGCAATAACAATAATTTAAAAAAATACACAAGTTTTTATTTGGTCAAAAAGTAACTGCAAAAAGTGTGCATAAGGAGCGAATCTGGAACACTAGGAATCTGCACTATAGTTTCTGCGACACAATTTCAATTAAATATAATTAATTTGAAATGCTTTAAAAATATTAGAAAATATGGTGATCGAATAAAAAAAAGGATGATTCAATTACAATTATTTTACTTATAATAAAAATAAGCCGGCTAGAAACAAAATTGATTTATTGATTCGTTAGATATTTTTAAAACATTATTTCTAACAATATAAATTTCCACAATTGTAGAATGCTTCCAATCATTTATGTATGAAGATAAAAAAAACGTCAGTGCAAGATTAGAAAGTTCAAATCTCGACTTTTTTTTATTAGGTCCTATAAACATATGAAAGACAATAGCTTATATGATCTTTTCAAAAAAAAAACTCTGGAAATGTTCAATAAGA
The DNA here is from genome assembly GCF_015732765.1 of Culex quinquefasciatus. NCBI lineage: Eukaryota > Metazoa > Arthropoda > Insecta > Diptera > Culicidae > Culex > Culex quinquefasciatus. The sequence continues at coordinate 64,598,186 of NC_051862.1, forward strand.
AGAATCTAACCAAAATTCGTTTACCGGTTAAACACGATTATAAAATTCAAATTATCACTTTTGCTGCACTTCTATCCCTCCGTGGCACCGCCTTGGTCACCTCCATAGCTGTACGAGTACGAATAGCTGGAACCGTTCGGGGACTCGTTGTGCGAACTATGGTTTCCGTTGGTTCCGTTACTGTACGAATACGAGTAGCTGTCTCCAGGTTTCGCAAAGTTTGGAAAGCCTCCACTGCCAAACGAGAAGGGAAATCCACTTCCAAATGATGCCGGTTTTCCAAAAACAATCGTTGCAATTGATAATGCAACAAGGCTGAAGATGAAAACTGTCTTCATTTTTAATTTCTGCGCTCAGGAAATAATTTGAAAGGTGACTAAATGCAACGGACGCACCAATTGATGCTTTTATACATTACGAGAATATGTTGATGCAAGTGACCTGCAGCAGGTATTTTAAAGTCGATCAAATAAAGAAAAATTTCCGCTGGCAAATCGATGCCTCTGTGCTCTCTTGTTCTTAGCTTGCTGGTTTTCCTATCTAGTTAGCATAAGAGAGCACAGAGGCATCGAAATATTGATGAAATGCAGAAGCGTTGGCGCGCAAGTTCACGTGTAATGACTAGCTCATCGAGATCATCCTGATCTGTTCGCGTCGTGTTTTGACGAAGAACTTCGTCTTAGGGCTCTATACAGGGTAGCAATCCAAAATTTCGCGGAGCGAAATGTAACGAAAAGAAATTAAACGCGACTGCAAGATTTGTAACATTATTATCTCAGCTCCTGTTCAACACACGTAAAAGTGGTACCCACCAAACGAAAGGGGAGATTTCAAGCTTTCTTAATATACCTAATTAATGGCCATGAAATTTAGTTGAAGCACTTAAAAACTGAGTTTAAATTAATAAAACTGCTTCCACACAGCAAGCAAGCATGCACACAGCACACACACGCGCACTCTCTCTCTCTTGACTCCGCCCCCAAAGCCTTGCCTGCGTTTGGCCTTGACACAATTTGGCGATTTATTCCTTTTGTGCTGCTGCTTCGTCAAACGCCAAAACGATTTGATATAAAAGGAGGTGCCGATACAAAATCAAGTCAAATCAATTTTGGACGCCGACCTGGAAGGAGCTCCTGCTGCTGCTGATTCGGGACCTGCTGCTGCTGCTGATTGCGGGACGCGACCAAGGAAGGACGCGCGGGGTGAGGAATTTCACAGCTCGGCGAGCTGCCTTCACCCCGCTCCCCAAACCGGTGACGGATTTCACAGCTCGAGGAAGCTGCTCTCGCCCGGCGACTGGTAGAGGAAGCGGCCAGATTCCGTGCATCGTGTTGCCATGGAGATTTTGCGGGACGGAACCAAGGAAGGACGCGAGGGTGACGGGATCCACAGCTACGCAGAAAGCTGCTCTCACCCCTTCGCTCTCTTGACAAATTTGACATTTTGGTAGTAGTGGCCACCACCTGGATTGGCCGGAGGCCCGGGGTGTTCCGATAGGGGACATTTGCGGAACCATAAGAGTTGGGGCAATATGGGTATCAAACTTTAGGGATTTTGATACTGGACATGAAATTTGACATTTTGGCAGTAGTGGCCGCCACCTGAGTGGCCGCAGGCCCGGGGATGTTCCGATAGGGGACATTTGCGGAACCATAAGAGTTGGGCAATATGGGTATCAAACTTTAGGGATTTTGATACTGGACATGAAATTTGACATTTTGGCAGTAGTGGCCACCACCTGGAGTGGCCGCAGGCCCCGGGGATGTTCCGATAGGGGGACATTTGGGGAACCATAAGAGTTGGGGCAATATGGGTATCAAACTTTAGGGATTTTGATACTGGACATGAAATTTGACATTTTGGCAGTAGTGGCCGCCATCTGGAGTGGCCGCAGGCCCCGGGGGTGTTCCGATAGGGGGACATTTGCGGAACCATAAGAGTTGGGGCAATATGGGTATCAAACTTTAGGGATTTTGATACTGGACATGAAATTTGACATTTTGGCAGTAGTGGCCGCCATCTGGAGTGGCCGAAGGCCCCGGGGGTGTTCCGATAGCGGGACATTTGCGGAACCATAAGAGTTGGGGCAATATGGGTATCAAACTTTAGGGATTTTGATACTGGACATGAAATTTGACATTTTGGCAGTAGTGGCCACCACCTGGAGTGGCCGCAGGCCCCGGGGATGTTCCGATAGGGGGACATTTGCGGAACCATAAGAGTTGGGGCAATATGGGTATCAAACTTTAGGGATTTTGATACTGGACATGAAATTTGACATTTTGGCAGTAGTGGCCGCCATCTGGAGTGGCCGCAGGCCCCGGGGGTGTTCCGATAGGGGGACATTTGCGGAACCATAAGAGTTGGGGCAATATGGGTATCAAACTTTAGGGATTTTGATACTGGACATGAAATTTGACATTTTGGCAGTAATGGCCACCACCTGGAGTGGCCGCAGGCCCCGGGAATGTTCCGATAGGGGGACATTTGCGGAACCATAAGAGTTGGGGCAATATGGGTATCAAACTTTAGGGATTTTGATACTGGACATGAAATTTGACATTTTGGCAGTAGTGGCCGCCATCTGGAGTGGCCGCAGGCCCCGAAGATGTTCCGATAGGGGGACATTTGCGGAACCATAAGAGTTGGGGCAATATGGGTATCAAACTTTAGGGATTTTGATACTGGACATGAAATTTGACATTTTGGCAGTAGTGGCCGCCACCTTGAGTGGCCGCAGGCCCCGGGGATGTTCCGATAGGGGGACATTTGCGGAACCATAAGAGTTGGGGCAATATGGGTATCAAACTTTAGGGATTTTGATACTGGACATGAAATTTGACATTTTGGCAGTAGTGGCCACCACCTGGAGTGGCCGCAGGCCCCGGGGATGTTCCGATAGGGGGACATTTGCGGAACCATAAGAGTTGGGGCAATATGGGTATCAAACTTTAGGGATTTTGATACTGGACATGAAATTTGACATTTTGGCAGTAGTGGCCACCACCTGGAGTGGCCGCAGGCCCCGGGATGTTCCGATAGGGGGACATTTGCGGAACCATAAGAGTTGGGGCAATATGGGTATCAAACTTTAGGGATTTTGATACTGGACATGAAATTTGACATTTTGGCAGTAGTGGCCACCACCTGGAGTGGCCGCAGGCCCCGGAGATGTTCCGATAGGGGGACATTTGCGGAACCATAAGAGTTGGGGCAATATGGGTATCAAACTTTAGGGATTTTGATACTGGACATGAAATTTGACATTTTGGCAGTAGTGGCCACCACCTGGAGTGGCCGCAGGCCCCGGAGATGTTCCGATAGGGGGACATTTGCGGAACCATAAGAGTTGGGGCAATATGGGTATCAAACTTTAGGGATTTTGATACTGGACATGAAATTTGACATTTTGGCAGTAGTGGCCACCACCTGGAGTGGCCGCAGGCCCGGGGATGTTCCGATAGGGGACATTTGCGGAACCATAAGAGTTGGGGCAATATGGGTATCAAACTTTAGGGATTTTGATACTGGACATGAAATTTGACATTTTGGCAGTAGTGGCCACCACCTGAGTGGCCGCAGGCCCCGGGGATGTTCCGATAGGGGGACATTTGCGGAACCATAAGAGTTGGGGCAATATGGGTATCAAACTTTAGGGATTTTGATACTGGACATGAAATTTGACATTTTGGCAGTAGTGGCCACCACCTGAGTGGCCGCAGGCCCGGAGATGTTCCGATAGGGGACATTTGCGGAACCATAAGAGTTGGGGCAATATGGGTATCAAACTTTAGGGATTTTGATACTGGACATGAAATTTGACATTTTGGCAGTAGTGGCCACCACCTGAGTGGCCGCAGGCCCGGAGATGTTCCGATAGGGGACATTTGCGGAACCATAAGAGTTGGGGCAATATGGGTATCAAACTTTAGGGATTTTGATACTGGACATGAAATTTGACATTTTGGCAGTAGTGGCCACCACCTGGAGTGGCCGCAGGCCCGGGGATGTTCCGATAGGGGGACATTTGCGGAACCATAAGAGTTGGGGCAATATGGGTATCAAACTTTAGGGATTTTGATACTGGACATGAAATTTGACATTTTGGCAGTAGTGGCCACCACCTGGAGTGGCCGCAGGCCCCGGAGATGTTCCGATAGGGGGACATTTGCGGAACCATAAGAGTTGGGGCAATATGGGTATCAAACTTTAGGGATTTTGATACTGGACATGAAATTTGACATTTTGGCAGTAGTGGCCACCACCTGGAGTGGCCGCAGGCCCCGGAGATGTTCCGATAGGGGGACATTTGCGGAACCATAAGAGTTGGGGCAATATGGGTATCAAACTTTAGGGATTTTGATACTGGACATGAAATTTGACATTTTGGCAGTAATGGCCACCACCTGGAGTGGCCGCAGGCCCCGGGGATGTTCCGATAGGGGGACATTTGCGGAACCATAAGAGTTGGGGCAATATGGGTATCAAACTTTAGGGATTTTGATACTGGACATGAAATTTGACATTTTGGCAGTAGTGGCCGCCATCTGGAGTGGCCGCAGGCCCCGGGGGTGTTCCGATAGGGGGACATTTGCGGAACCATAAGAGTTGGGGCAATATGGGTATCAAACTTTAGGGATTTTGATACTGGACATGAAATTTGACATTTTGGCAGTAGTGGCCACCACCTGGAGTGGCCGCAGGCCCCGGAGATGTTCCGATAGGGGGACATTTGCGGAACCATAAGAGTTGGGGCAATATGGGTATCAAACTTTAGGGATTTTGATACTGGACATGAAATTTGACATTTTGGCAGTAGTGGCCACCACCTGGAGTGGCCGCAGGCCCCGGGGATGTTCCGATAGGGGGACATTTGCGGAACCATAAGAGTTGGGGCAATATGGGTATCAAACTTTAGGGATTTTGATACTGGACATGAAATTTGACATTTTGGCAGTAGTGGCCACCACCTGGAGTGGCCGCAGGCCCCGGGGATGTTCCGATAGGGGACATTTGCGGAACCATAAGAGTTGGGGCAATATGGGTATCAAACTTTAGGATTTTGATACTGGACATGAAATTTGACATTTTGGCAGTAGTGGCCACCACCTGAGTGGCCGCAGGCCCCGGAGATGTTCCGATAGGGGGACATTTGCGGAACCATAAGAGTTGGGGCAATATGGGTATCAAACTTTAGGGATTTTGATACTGGACATGAAATTTGACATTTTGGCAGTAGTGGCCACCACCTGGAGTGGCCGCAGGCCCCGGAGATGTTCCGATAGGGGGACATTTGCGGAACCATAAGAGTTGGGGCAATATGGGTATCAAACTTTAGGGATTTTGATACTGGACATGAAATTTGACATTTTGGCAGTAATGGCCACCACCTGGAGTGGCCGCAGGCCCCGGGGATGTTCCGATAGGGGGACATTTGCGGAACCATAAGAGTTGGGGCAATATGGGTATCAAACTTTAGGGATTTTGATACTGGACATGAAATTTGACATTTTGGCAGTAGTGGCCACCACCTGGAGTGGCCGCAGGCCCGGAGATGTTCCGATAGGGGGACATTTGCGGAACCATAAGAGTTGGGGCAATATGGGTATCAAACTTTAGGGATTTTGATACTGGACATGAAATTTGACATTTTGGCAGTAGTGGCCACCACCTGGAGTGGCCGCAGGCCCCGGAGATGTTCCGATAGGGGGACATTTGCGGAACCATAAGAGTTGGGGCAATATGGGTATCAAACTTTAGGGATTTTGATACTGGACATGAAATTTGACATTTTGGCAGTAGTGGCCACCACCTGGAGTGGCCGCAGGCCCGGGGATGTTCCGATAGGGGGACATTTGCGGAACCATAAGAGTTGGGGCAATATGGGTATCAAACTTTAGGGATTTTGATACTGGACATGAAATTTGACATTTTGGCAGTAGTGGCCACCATCTGGAGTGGCCGCAGGCCCCGGGGGTGTTCCGATAGGGGGACATTTGCGGAACCATAAGAGTTGGGGCAATATGGGTATCAAACTTTAGGGATTTTGATACTGGACATGAAATTTGACATTTTGGCAGTAGTGGCCACCACCTGGAGTGGCCGCAGGCCCGGGGATGTTCCGATAGGGGACATTTGCGGAACCATAAGAGTTGGGGCAATATGGGTATCAAACTTTAGGGATTTTGATACTGGACATGAAATTTGACATTTTGGCAGTAGTGGCCACCACCTGGAGTGGCCGCAGGCCCGGAGATGTTCCGATAGGGGACATTTGCGGAACCATAAGAGTTGGGGCAATATGGGTATCAAACTTTAGGGATTTTGATACTGGACATGAAATTTGACATTTTGGCAGTAGTGGCCACCACCTGGAGTGGCCGCAGGCCCCGAAGATGTTCCGATAGGGGGACATTTGCGGAACCATAAGAGTTGGGGCAATATGGGTATCAAACTTTAGGGATTTTGATACTGGACATGAAATTTGACATTTTGGCAGTAATGGCCACCACCTGGAGTGGCCGCAGGCCCCGGGGATGTTCCGATAGGGGGACATTTGCGGAACCATAAGAGTTGGGGCAATATGGGTATCAAACTTTAGGGATTTTGATACTGGACATGAAATTTGACATTTTGGCAGTAGTGGCCGCCATCTGGAGTGGCCGCAGGCCCCGGGGGTGTTCCGATAGGGGGACATTTGCGGAACCATAAGAGTTGGGGCAATATGGGTATCAAACTTTAGGGATTTTGATACTGGACATGAAATTTGACATTTCGGCAGTAGTGGCCACCACCTGGAGTGGCCGGAGGCCCCGGGGATGTTCCGATAGGGGGACATTTGCGGAACCATAAGAGTTGGGGCAATATGGGTATCAAACTTTAGGGATTTTGATACTGGACATGAAATTTGACATTTTGGCAGTAGTGGCCACCACCTGGAGTGGCCGCAGGCCCCGGAGATGTTCCGATAGGGGGACATTTGCGGAACCATAAGAGTTGGGGCAATATGGGTATCAAACTTTAGGGATTTTGATACTGGACATGAAATTTGACATTTTGGCAGTAGTGGCCACCACCTGGAGTGGCCGCAGGCCCCGGGGATGTTCCGATAGGGGGACATTTGCGGAACCATAAGAGTTGGGGCAATATGGGTATCAAACTTTAGGGATTTTGATACTGGACATGAAATTTGACATTTTGGCAGTAATGGCCACCACCTGGAGTGGCCGCAGGCCCCGGGGATGTTCCGATAGGGGGACATTTGCGGAACCATAAGAGTTGGGGCAATATGGGTATCAAACTTTAGGGATTTTGATACTGGACATGAAATTTGACATTTTGGCAGTAGTGGCCGCCATCTGGAGTGGCCGCAGGCCCCGGGGGTGTTCCGATAGGGGGACATTTGCGGAACCATAAGAGTTGGGGCAATATGGGTATCAAACTTTAGGGATTTTGATACTGGACATGAAATTTGACATTTTGGCAGTAGTGGCCACCATCTGGAGTGGCCGCAGGGCCCGGGGATGTTCCGATAGGGGGACATTTGCGGAACCATAAGAGTTGGGGCAATATGGGTATCAAACTTTAGGGATTTTGATACTGGACATGAAATTTGACATTTTGGCAGTAGTGGCCGCCATCTGGAGTGGCCGCAGGCCCCGGGGGTGTTCCGATAGGGGGACGTTTGCGGAACCATAAGAGTTGGGGCAATATGGGTATCAAACTTTAGGGATTTTGATACTGGACATGAAATTTGACATTTTGGCAGTAGTGGCCACCACCTGGAGAGGCCGCAGGCCCCGGGGATGTTCCGATAAGGGGACATTTGCGGAACCATAAGAGTTTGGGCAATATGGGTATCAAACTTTAGGGATTTTGATACTGGACATGAAATTTGACATTTTGGCAGTAGTGGCCGCCACCTGGAGTGGCCGCAGGCCCCGGGGATGTTCCGATAGGGGGATATTGGCGGAACCATAAGAGTTGGGGCAATATGGGTATCAAACTTTAGGGATTTTGATACTGGACATGAAAATTGACATTTTGGCAGTAGTGGCCACCACCTGGAGTGGCCGCAGGCCCCGGGGATGTTCCGATAGGGGGACATTTGCGGAACCATAAGAGTTGGGGCAATATGGGTATCAAACTTTAGGGATTTTGATACTGGACATGAAATTTGACATTTTGGCAGTAGTGGCCACCACCTGGAGTGGCCGCAGGCCTCGGGGATGTTCCGATAGGGGGACATTTGCGGAACCATAAGAGTTGGGGCAATATGGGTATCAAACTTTAGGGATTTTGATACTGGACATGAAATTTGACATTTTGGCAGTAGTGGCCGCCACCTGGAGTGGCCGCAGGCCCCGGGGATGTTCCGATAGGGGGACATTTGCGGAACCATAAGAGTTGGGGCAATATGGGTATCAAACTTTAGGGATTTTGATACTGGACATGAAATTTGACATTTTGGCAGTAGTGGCCGCCATCTGGAGTGGCCGCAGGCCCGGGGTGTTCCGATAGGGGGACATTTGCGGAACCATAAGAGTTGGGGCAATATGGGTATCAAACTTTAGGGATTTTGATACTGGACATGAAATTTGACATTTTGGCAGTAGTGGCCACCACCTGGAGTGGCCGCAGGCCCCGGGAATGTTCCGATAGGGGGACATTTGCGGAACCATAAGAGTTGGGGCAATATGGGTATCGAACTTTAGGGATTTTGATACTGGACATGAAATTTGACATTTTGGCAGTAGTGGCCGCCACCTGGAGTGGCCGCAGGCTCCGGGGGTGTTCCGATAGGGGGACATTTGCGGAACCATAAGAGTTGGGGCAATATGGGTATCAAACTTTGGGGATTTTGATACTGGACATGAAATTTGACATTTTGGCAGTAGTGGCCACCACCTGGAGTGGCCGCAGGCCCCGGGGATGTTCCGATTAGGGGACATTTGCGAAGCCATAAGAGTTGGGGCAATATGGGTATCAAACTTTGGGGATTTTGATACTGGACATGAAATTTGACATTTCGGCAGTAGTGGCCGCCACCTGGAGTGGCCGGAGGCTCCGGGCAGGAGTGTACCTTCCCCGTCATCCAACGTCAAATTAACATGAGACCATCTTTGAGCAGAAATAAATAGATCTTAAGAAATAACTCTTTTGTGATTGATTTTGTGGCCAAGAAACGCAAATATTAATAACTATAAAAAATTCATTTACTTTTGTGTCCGAAGTTCTTCGTCATGATGGTTATGCCTGTAGCATTACCACAGCACCTTTTTTATTTTAGTTTGCCACCCAAACTAGGTAATGTGAAGAAATACTAACATATACTTTTGTTTATTTTTTTAACTATTTAAAAAAATACTAACTAAAATGCAAATTGTAATGCAACATATTTACAGTGCCCAATAAACTAAAAATCATAATCCTACAATTATTTAGCAAAAAAACTATCAAAATTTTCAATTAAGCTCAGATTTCAAATTCAATTCCCTGGAAAAAGTAAAGAAAAGTATAAAGAAACAAGCTCTTCCCGGCAAACTTCGTTCTGCCCTTTTTGGTTTCCTGACGTTTCTTGCTTGTTTGCGAATTCAGCCTCCTGTGATCAAAATTTGATTTTACGCAGCTTTTCCTATAAAATCTGCAGATTTCCCGGAATCGGTTCCAGAGTGGACAAAGTTGTTACTTTTTGGCGTAAGAACCTTCCTTGGACTTATACGAACCCAACGCAACAAAGAGCACCTCGATCCGACGCTCCGTACTGAACTGATTCGCGTTCGAACAAAACCGTCGAAATTTTATATATATATAGATTAGTTCAAAAACTAAGGATGATTTATTGAACAATTGAGTCCTAACAATTTTGAAGTAGAAACTGCGGGTGGGCCTTTATGCTTATGCTTAATTGGGTCATAAAGTTAAGCATAGATTGCTGGTTCATAACGTTAAATTTTATTTTTCAAAGAACTATGATACTTTTTACGACTGTCGTACATGAAAAATAAATCAAGCTTGAGAACCCTGTTGTTTATTTTTCGAAAAGTCTTAAAATTAAATTTTAAATTAAAGTAGATTGAGTATTTTCTTAAACATTTAAGGCTTTCTCATTATGACTCTTAGTACATGACTTTAAATCGATTTTGAGGATAAATTTACAAATATTTCCGGTAATAATTACTCACTGCTCACTTGGGTGCTGTTCTCAACTTCCGTGGTACTACTAATTGGAGAAACGGTACTTGAAGCCGATGCACTGCCTACATTTCCGGCGTGATTTGCCCTACCATCTTTCCCAACCCGGGCCTCTTGACTACACTATGGGCCATCTCCATACAAACAGGCGGCCAAATTATTTTTTTGCTTTTTAAATGTTTTTTCATACAAATTTGGGTAATTGTATGGTATTGAAATGATATACGTCCATTTTTATGACTTTTCATGTTTTTCAATAGTTGATTTTTTATTATTAATTGTCTTTTCATACATTTGCAAGTGTAACAGAATTGCGTATATATTGTATTGCAAGTTTATATTATTAAATTATGGATAAGCTAATACATCCCCACTTTAAGGACACAACCCCTCCCTCCTTTTTCTTTCACCCCCCCCCCCTCCCCTCCCACCCTCCAACAAAATTTTGTTAAGCGTTATAAATTCATTTTTAGTCAAATATTTATTATTTACTGCTGTGTGTTTCTTTTTGTGAGTCCATGCCATATAACTTGAGACCCCCCACCACCCCCCTTACCCTTACGGGCATAAATTGCGAAAATTTTAATTGTTAAATCAAATAACAAATAACAAAAAATAATTTTATTCAAAATATTAATTATGAAGTAAAACGATAAAATACAAAAAATATTCTAACTAATCCTAATGTTCTTGATCATGAAAATTCATTTGATTATAGAGTTTCTGACAGCTTCAGGATATGTTAAAGGTACTTTTTATGATGTTTTGTACTAACCAACATAGAACTTAAATGTGGATCAGTTTCATGGATTGATCGCAGAAATTCATCATGCTAAGTCAATATTTTGCTGAATACTTTTTTCGGTATCAAACTGAGATTCTCCAGTTTCGCTTGAGAAACTTCGGTACGAATACCTTATTCTGACTAAGGTACTCAATTTTAAATGTAGGCAACAGAAAATTCCAATAAAGTTTTTTCGAACTTCTTGATTTTTAAAGCGACGATGCCCACGAAGTAGGTAGCAAAGCAAGTGAAATAAACGGGCGCATGTGTAGATTGCAGCAAATTTCGAAAAAACGTAAATGTTCAAAATGGCATATCTCCGAAAACGCAAAAAATCGCAGGCTGGAAATTTCAGCAATGTTAGATTATGATCCAATCTTTCAAGTGATCTTAGTTTCATGTTTAGCATCGGTTAGCAAAAAAAGTACTCGATTAACAAACACAAAAAAATAAGTTTTGTCAAAAAAATGCTTCAGTTATTCGATGAAAACTTCAGTTTTTGGTTTGGAAACAACATTTTATCTATTAATAGTTTTAAAGTTTATCTCATTACCTTTCCAACGATGTAGAATTGTCCTAATAAAATATTTAAAATGGCTGAGCTATGTTAAAATTAAACAATCAGGCTATTTTACGAAAAACGCTAGTTTTTTACTCCATTTTTTGACTTTCAGCTTGCGTATCTCCGTAATGAACAAACTTAGAGCTTTGAAAATTTGGATTTTTCTTAGTTAGAATGTTTACTTTCGAGAAAAAAATACCTAAAAATATTTGGAGAAGGTAACTTTTTTGAAACTTGGCCACCCAATGTACCATAGTGGACTAGGAGTTCTACCAAAGGTAGTCAAAGCGGCCTTATTGTACGAACTGTGGTTTGTGTTGGTACCAAGACTGTAAGACCCCGATCCAGGTTTTGCCTGGTTCGATGAGCTTCGTCTACCGTAGGAATAGGAAGTAGTACGTCCGGCGGATTTGTTTGAATTTGAGGTTTTGCTAGAAGTGGCCCTTCCACTCGATGTCCTCGAGGGCAGCGATCGTCCAGATGATGCTGACTTTCCAAGAACGATGGTTATTAATATTGCAAGGAGACAAAATATGATGATGAATAAGGCTACCAACTGTACGGATTTTTTCCTTACCATACGGATTTTCGAACCTCTTCGCGGATTTTTAACAGGCCGGAATTTTTGTAGGGAATTTTACGCATAATACGGAATTGTGCGGAATTTTAACAACTTTTGAATTGCTTTTTTGATTTGGTCAAAGCTTTTGTTAACTAGAAATTTTTATTTTTCTGTGAGTTTTTAAGCTATTGTTTTTCATATGTTGATAGGACCTTTTAAAAAAAAACTCTTGAATTGTTCTTCTAGAAATTCGTTACTAAATATATTTATCCATTTCCAAAGGCTTTCTAAAACTTGTAAAAACATTTGAACATTTGAATTAACAAATCTAGAGTTTTTTAAAGATCCTATAAACTGTGGTGTTTCACATGTTATAGGACCTTTTCAATAAAAAAGGTGCAGGTGGTTATGTTCTACATGACCAATATGACAAAGAACTTTGTACAAAACTCCTAAAAAATATTCTATTTTATTTTATATTTTTAAAACATTGCCTATGTATTTAATCCTAAATAATTTATTCCTATAAAATGTTTTCAATCTTTGGCACCTCTGTGGAAATAAATTGCCAAAACAAGTATGGTTCGGAAAATGTCCAATCAAAATGGTAATTTTCATGTCCAGTATCAAAAACCATGAATTTTGATACCCATATTGCCCCAAGTCGTATGGTTCGATTAATGTCCCCGGTAGAACCTTCCCGAGGGCACTGGCCACTCCGGGTGTGGCCAATCCAGTCCAGGCCATTTTCATTATCAGTTTCAAAAACCATGAATTTTGATACCCATATTGCCCCAAGTCGTATGGTTCGATTAATGTCCCCCGGTAGAACCTTCCCGAGGGCACTGGCCACCGGGTGTGGCCAATCCAGTCAAAATGGCCATTTTCATTATCAGTTTCAAAACCATGAATTTTGATACCCATATTGCCCCAAGTCGTATGGTTCGATTAATGTCCCCCGGTAGAACCTTCCCGAGGGCACTGGCCACTCCGGGTGTGGCCAATCCAGTCAAAATGGCCATTTTCATTATCAGTTTCAAAAACCATGAATTTTGATACCCATATTGCCCCAAGTCGTATGGTTCGATTAATGTCCCCCGGTAGAACCTTCCCGAGGGCACTGGCCACTCCGGGTGTGGCCAATCCAGTCAAAATGGCCATTTTCATTATCAGTTTCAAAAACCATGAATTTTGATACCCATATTGCCCCAAGTCGTATGGTTCGATTAATGTCCCCCGGTAGAACCTTCCCGAGGGCACTGGCCACCGGGTGTGGCCAATCCAGTCAAAATGGCCATTTTCATTATCAGTTTCAAAACCATGAATTTTGATACCTATATTGCCCCAAGTCGTATGGTTCGATTAATGTCCCCCGGTAGAACCTTCCCGAGGGCACTGGCCACTCCGGGTGTGGCCAATCCAGTCAAAATGGCCATTTTCATTATCAGTTTCAAAAACCATGAATTTTGATACCCATATTGCCCCAAGTCGTATGGTTCGATTAATGTCCCCCCGGTAGAACCTTCCCGAAGGCACTGGCCACTCCGGGTGTGGCCAATCCAGTCAAAATTGCCATTTTCATTATCTGTTTCAAAAACCATGAATTTTGATACCCATATTGCCCCAAGTCGTATGGTTCGATTAATGTCCCCCCGGTAGAACCTTCCCGAGGGCACTGGCCACTCCGGGTGTGGCCAATCCAGTCAAAATGACCATTTTCATTATCAGTTTCAAAAACCATGAATTTTGATACCCATATTGGCCCAAGTCGTATGGTTCGATTAATGTCCCCCCGGTAGAACCTTCCCGAGGGCACTGGCCACCGGGTGTGGCCAATCCAGTCAAAATGGCCATTTTCATTATCAGTTTCAAAAACCATGAATTTTGATACCCATATTGCCCCAAGTCGTATGGTTCGATTAATGTCCCCCGGTAGAACCTTCCGAGGGCACTGGCCACCGGGTGTGGCCAATCCAGTCAAAATGGCCATTTTCATTATCAGTTTCAAAAACCATGAATTTTGATACCCATATTGCCCAAGTCGTATGGTTCGATTAATGTCCCCCCGGTAGAACCTTCCCGAGGGCACTGGCCACTTCGGGTGTGGCCAATCCAGTCAAAATGGCCATTTTCATTATCAGTTTCAAAAACCATGAATTTTGATACCTATATTGCCCCAAGTCGTATGGTTCGATTAATGTCCCCCCGGTAGAACCTTCCCGAGGGCACTGGCCACTCCGGGTGTGGCCAATCCAGTCAAAATGGCCATTTTCATTATCAGTTTCAAAAACCATGAATTTTGATACCCATATTGCCCCAAGTCGTATGGTTCCGTAAATGTCCTCCCGGTAGAACCTTCCCTCAGGGCAATGGCCACTCCGTGTGCGGCCAATTCTGCCAAAATGGCCATTTTCATTACCAGTATCAAAAACCATGAATTTTGATACGCATATTGCCCCAAGTCGTATGGTTCCGTAAATGTCCTCCCGGTAGAACCTTCCCTCAGGGCAATGGCCACTCCGGGTGTGGCCAATCCTGCCAAAATGGCCATTTTCATCACCAGTATCAAAAACCATGAATTTTGATACCCATATTGCCCCAAGTCGTATGGTTCGATTAATGTCCCCCCGGTAGAACCTTCCCGAGGGCACTGGCCACTCCGGTGTGGCCAATATCCTATAAATGTGGTCCCAAGCCCATTGCCCCAAATCATTCTGGTCGGTGAACGTCCTTACAATCTTCATAAGAACAGAATTCCTCCCAATTTAGTGCACAAACTGTGTTTTTCAATGTGTGCGTGTGTGTGTGTGAGCAATAAAATTACCACCGTGGATCCGCTTTTGTCGAAACCTCGTAAGGTACTGAATTTTTCTGAGACTATCTGTTAGCTTAAATAGTTCGCATGAAATGTGGCAACATGGTGCAAATTTTGCCTCCTCTCCTGTTTACGTGGAACTGTCACGCGAGAATGTTGCACCACTGTTGCCACATTTCATGCGAACTATTTAAGCTAACAGAAAGCCTCAGAAAAATTCAGTGCCTTACGAGGTTTCGACAAAAGCGGATCCACGGTGGTAATTTTATTGCTCACACACACACACACGCACACATTGAAAGATACAGTTTGTGCACTAAATTGGGAGGAATTCTGTTATTATGAAGATTGTAAGGACGGTCACCGACAGAATGATTTGGGGCAATGGCTTGGGACCACATTTATGGATATTGGCCACACCCGGAGTGGCCAGTGCCCTCGGAAGTTCTACCGGGGGACATTAATCGAACCATACGACTTGGGGCAATATGGTATCAAAATTCATGGTTTTGAAACTGGTAATGAAAATGGCCATTTTGGCAGGATTAACCACACCGGAGTGGCCATTGCCCTGAGGAAGGTACGGGAGGATATTTACGGAACCATACAAATTTGGGCAATATGGGTATCAAAATTCATGGTTTTGAAACTGGTAATGAAAATGGCCATTTACTGGATTGGCCACACCCGAGTGGCCATTGCCCTCGGAAGGTTCTACCGGGGGGACATTAATCGAACCATACGACTTGGGGCAATATGGGTATCAAAATTCATGGTTTTTTAAACTGGTAATGAAAATGGCCATTTTGACTGGATTGGCCACACCCGGAGTGGCCAGTGCCCTCGGGAAGGTTCTACCGGGGGCACGGTGTATTTTTTCGAGACCTCAATGATAAAAAATTCGGTATGTCTGATATTTGGCACCGTGAAAGAAGGGCTCTTTCCCGACATTTTGCGGTATATACCGAAATATTTCGTCGGGGGGTCTAGTGCAACTTTTTTTTTTTTGAAGATTATTTTTCGATTTTATGGGATATTTGTTCAAAAAATTCACAGAAAATCGGTGCATTCATGTTGATATCATTCAAACTTTTTATGAATATGCCTTGGGGATTCTAACCAACTATATTTGACCAAGATTTGACCTCCAATGAAAAAAAATCCAACCAAATTTACCACATTTCTAGCTTTCTTTGAAATAACCCCAAAATCCAAGCTGGAAACCCCGATACGACCGAAAGTAAATCTTTTCTTTGTACAATTTGTCATGAAATAACAGCAACACGTTGCCCGGATAGAAATTTGAGCATTAAACAATGCAAAACATAGATTATTTATTTAAAAAGCTGTTTATTACCCAATAGGCTCCGAAAATTATTTTTTCAATCCTCTGCCACATAAGACCATTACATTTTAAAACATTTTAGAATCAATCACATTGTAGAAAACAGTTTTCTGAACAAGTTCCATAAAAAAGTATCACTTTTGGTTCAATATAAGCAGAGATATGCCCAATTTCCTGAAATAAATAGTGCCTTTCTCTAAAATGTTCTTAATTTAATTGCCTTTAACATGATGGGCACTGCCTACTAAGATATTTTTTATGATGATAATATGTTATTAAAACGTAAAAATTATAACAAGTTTTGACGAAATTAATGAAATTATTCTATAGCATTCATTACAAAACTCAGTAGGCAGTGCCCATCGTGTGAAAGGTAATTAAATTAAGAAATTTTAGAGAAAGGCACTATTTATTTCAGGAAATTGGGCATATCTCTGCTTATATTGAACCAAAAGTGATACTTTTTATGGAACTTGTTCGAAAACTGTTTTCTGTGTGATTGATTCTAAAATGTTTTAAATGTAATCTTATGTGGCAGAGACGAAAAATAATTTTCGGAGCCTATTGGATAATAAACAGCTTTTAAATAAATAATCTATGTTTTGCATTGTTTAATGCTCAATTCTATCCGGCAACGTGTTGCTGTTATTCATGACAAATTGTACAGAAAGATTTACTTTCGATCGGGGTTTCCAGCTGAATTTGGGTTATTTCAAAGAAAGCTAGAAATGTGGTAAATTTGGTTGGATTTTTTTTCATTGGAGGTCAAATCTTGGTCAAATATAGTTGGTTAGAATCCCCAAGGCATATTCATAAAAAGTTTGAATGATATCAACATGAATGCACCGATTTTCTGTGACTTTTGACAAAGGACTTTGTCTTAAAGCTCTATCTGCGGTGTCAATGCAAAATTTTTCGAAAATGTAGCGTTACCGTCGCAAGCCCTCGGCGTGACATTCTGTTTCTGTTGCGTAGATGCCGTGAAAACTATTTAAGCTAAAAGTTAGCCTCTGGAGGATTTAGTGTCCATCAGACTTTCATCAAAGACGGACCTTACGTTGGGAATTTTATTGCTCACACACACACACGCAGGTGGTGCACGAACTTGAGAGGAGGTCAAGAAGTTATTGACGGTAGCCAGAACGGTCACCGGAATACCGAAATTATTGGGAACAATTTGGTAGGATATCGGCCACCCGGAGGTGGCCAGTGCCCTGTGGGAAGGTTCTACCGGGAGGACATTTACGGAACCATACAAATTTGGGCAATATGGGTATCAAAATTCATGGTTTTGATACTACTAATGAAAATGACCATTTTGGCAGGATTGGCCACACCCGAGTGGCCATTGCCCTGAGGAAGGTTCTACCGGGAGGATATTTACGGAACCATACAAATTTGGGCAATAGTATAAATTCATGGTTTTTGAAACTGGTAATGAAAATGGCCATTTTACTGGATACCACACCCGAGGGCCATTGCCCTCGGGAGGTTCTACCGGGGGACATTGAACCATACGACGGGGTATGGGTATCAAAATTCATGGTTTTTTAAACTGGTAATGAAAATGGCCATTTTGACTGGATTGGCCACACCCGGAGTGGCCAGTGCCCTCGGGAAGGTTCTACCGGGGGGACATTAATCGAACCATACGACATGGGGCAATATGGGTATCAAAATTCATGGTTTTTGAAACTGGTAATGAAAATGACAATTTTGACCGGATTGGCCACACCCGGATTGGCCACACCCGTAGTGGCCAAACCATGAATTTTGATACCCATATTGCCCCAAGTCGTATGGTTCCGTAAATGTCCTCCCGGTAGAACCTTCCCTCAGGGCAATGGCCACTCCGTGTGCGGCCAATTCTGCCAAAATGGCCATTTTCATTACCAGTATCAAAAACCATGAATTTTGATACGCATATTGCCCCAAGTCGTATGGTTCCGTAAATGTCCTCCCGGTAGAACCTTCCCTCAGGGCAATGGCCACTCCGGGTGTGGCCAATCCTGCCAAAATGGCCATTTTCATCACCAGTATCACAAACCATGAATTTTGATACGCATATTGCCCCAAGTCGTATGGTTCCGTAAATGTCCTCCCGGTAGAACCTTCCCTCAGTGCAATGGCCACTCCGGGTGTGGCCAATCCTGCCAAAATGGTCATTTTCATTACCAGTATCAAAAACCATGAATTTTGATACCCATATTGCCCAAATTTGTATGGTTCCGTAAATGTCCTCCCGGTAGAACCTTCCCTCAGGGCAATGGCCTCTCCGGGTGTGGCCAATCCTGCCAAAATGGCCATTTTCATTACCAGTATCAAAAACCATGAATTTTGATACCCATATTGCCCAAATTTGTATGGTTCCGTAAATGTCCTCCCGGTAGAACCTTCTCTCAGGGCAATGGCCACTCCGGGTGTGGCCAATCCTGCCAAAATTGTCATTTTCATTACCAGTATCAAAAACCATGAATTTTGATACCCATATTGCCCAAATTTGTATGGTTCCGTAAATGTCCTCCCGGTAGAACCTTCCCTCAGGGCAATGGCCACTCCGGGTGTGGCCAATCCTGCCAAAATGGTCATTTTCATTACTAGTATCAAAAACCATGAATTTTGATACCCATATTGCCCCAAGTCGTATGGTTCCGTAAATGTCCTCCCGGTAGAACCTTCCCACAGGGCACTGGCCACTCCGGGTGTGGCCAATCCTGCCAAAATGGTCATTTTCATTACCAGTATCAAAAACCATGAATTTTGATACCCATATTGCCCAAATTTGTATGGTTCCGTAAATGTCCTCCCGGTAGAACCTTCCTCAGGGCAATGGCCACTCCGGGTGTGGCCAATCCTGCCAAAATGGTCATTTTCATTAACCAGTATCAAAAACCATGAATTTTGATACCCATATTGCCCAAATTTGTATGGTTCCGTAAATGTCCTCCCGGTAGAACCTTCCCTCAGGGCAATGGCCACCGGGTGTGGCCAATCCTGCCAAAATGGCCATTTTCATTACTAGTATCAAAAACCATGAATTTTGATACCCATATTGCCCAAATTTGTATGGTTCCGTAAATGTCCTCCCGGTAGAACCTTCCTCAGGGCACTGGCCACCGGGTGTGGCCAATCCTGCCAAAATGGTCATTTTCATTACCAGTATCAAAAACCATGAATTTTGATACCCATATTGCCCAAATTTGTATGGTTCCGTAAATGTCCTCCCGGTAGAACCTTCCTCAGGGCAATGGCCACTCCGGGTGTGGCCAATCCTGCCAAAATGGTCATTTTCATTACTAGTATCAAAACCATGAATTTTGATACCCATTGCCCAAATTTGTATGGTTCCGTAAATGTCCTCCCGGTAGAACCTTCCCACAGGGCACTGGCCACCGGGTGTGGCCAATCCTGCCAAAATGGTCATTTTCATTACCAGTATCAAAAACCATGAATTTTGATACCCATATTGCCCAAATTTGTATGGTTCCGTAAATGTCCTCCCGGTAGAACCTTCCCTCAGGGCAATGGCCACTCCGGGTGTGGCCAATCCTGCCAAAATGGCCATTTTCATTACTAGTATCAAAAACCATGAATTTTGATACCCATATTGCCCAAATTTGTATGGTTCCGTAAATGTCCTCCCGGTAGAACCTTCCCTCAGGGCACTGGCCTCTCCGGGTGTGGCCAATCCTGCCAAAATGGTCATTTTCATTACCAGTATCAAAAACCATGAATTTTGATACCCATATTGCCCAAATTTGTATGGTTCCGTAAATGTCCTCCCGGTAGAACCTTCCCTCAGGGCAATGGCCACTCCGGGTGTGGCCAATCCTGCCAAAATGGTCATTTTCATTACCAGTATCAAAAACCATGAACTTTGATACCCATATTGCCCAAATTTGTATGGTTCCGTAAATGTCCTCCCGGTAGAACCTTCCCTCAGGGCAATGGCCACTCCGGGTGTGGCCAATCCTGCCAAAATGGTCATTTTCATTAGTAGTATCAAAAACCATGAATTTTGATACCCATATTGCCCAAATTTGTATGGTTCCGTAAATGTCCTCCCGGTAGAACCTTCCCACAGGGCACTGGCCACTCCGGGTGTGGCCGATATCCTACCAAATTGTTCCCAATAATTTCGGTATTCCGGTGACCGTTCTGGCTACCGTCAATAACTTCTTGGACCTCCTCTCAAGTTCGTGCACCACCTGCGTGTGTGTGTGTGAGCAATAAAATTCCCAACGTAAGGTCCGTCTTTGATGAAAGTCTGATGGACACTAAATCCTCCAGAGGCTAACTTTTAGCTTAAATAGTTTTCACGGCATCTACGCAACAGAAACAGAATGTCACGCCGAGGGCTTGCGACGGTAACGCTACATTTTCGAAAAATTTTGCATTGACACCGCAGATAGAGCTTTAAGACAAAGTCCTTTGTCAAAAAACACTCTGAAAAAGTGTTCGTGAAAACACTAAGAACGATATTATTCGTAAAAGCAAACTTGACATTTCGTTTATCGTTTAACAAAACAAAATTGAAGAACATAATGATTTTGTTCAAATCACGGTTTATTTTATGAATACTTTTAAACGTGCAAGTCATAAGCACTCTGATAGCATTTTGTAAAATCTGTTAGCTGTAAAAACGACACAGTTTTATATTTTATATTTAATTTATCCAATGACAGTTTTTGTTATACCATGTTGTCATATCGGCAAAGTGTACGGATTTTTGCTCAGCAGGAGTTGGTAGCCTTAATGATGAATTTGTTCATTTTTAATAATCTAATGATATTAAAGGAAAAGATTCAGACAAGTTATTGGAACAAGTTGTTGGAACAAGAGCAAATATCAAACTGTTTGTTGAACAAAACAACTTTTATTAAAAACTAGGGAAATACGATTTACCTAGCTGTAGCCTGTCATTAGAAATCGAGCAATAAGTGTATCATTTCCACATGTAATGATATATGAGTGCAATGAAAAAAGTTGCCATGCGGATTACAGAGAATCAAAATCAAACTGACTGTACTGAATAGCTTGAAATTGATACATGGATGAAGCAGCTGTCCCAGTTCGTTCCGACTCAACCCACTTTTGAATGGTTCGGTGTAATAATTTATCTAAACATATATTTATAAACTCTGACATTTTAAATTCATACAATTTTTATCATCAATAGGACATTTAAACAACTTACAAACCAGAAATCCTCATCGGAATGGTGTCAACGTAACACTCTCATGTATGCATTCAGTCAAATCGCTGGTTCTGTTTGTCCACCAAACATACCGTTCAATATAACCCATGTTCACATGGTGGTTTACCCACTTTGCTGAACAGCAACCCAGAATAATGAATTCTGAATAAACAATCCACGTATTTCCTATAAATAACCACTCTCAAAGTTTCACAACGTTTAGTCCATTCTCGGTTCCCAAAAAGAAGTGATGAACAAGTTAGTTTTGTTCACCCTGGTGGTGTTGTGCGCGGTTTGCTACCTCTCCTCGGTAGATGGTAGTCCAGATCCCAAACGGAAGCATCATCATCATCGTCGTCACGACTCTTCGGAAGAGAGCAAAGAACGCCCCAGCCGGCGTAAGAACGGAGGACATCGCAAGGGTCAACGCAAGGGATCCAAAGATCGAGATTCGTCCTCCTCGGAAGAGTCCAAGGAGTCCGGCGAGAAGCAGCACCGCAGAAAAGGTCCAGGACGTGGCAAAAATAGAGATCGAACGAGTACGACTACTTCAACGACGACGCAGTCAACAACTAGCAGTTCGACTACGACAACAACCCCAACAACAACGCAATCAACCACACTGTCAACAACTCCGTCTACAACGCAATCAACTACTCAATCGACCACACCATCAACAACTCCGCCAACAACAACAACATCAACGACAACGCAATCAACCACAACAACCAGTTCTACGACTCCAGCGAGCACGGCTCGAACGACCCCGTCCAGGCCACGTGACCGGGATGAGCAGGAAGGAGGAAGACCCCAGAACAATAATGGAAACTCAACTCCTTCCGGTCGAGAGGAGCGGGAGAGGAATAGTACCCCAAGGAATAATTAAGTAAACAGTTTTGGGGACTGAGAAAAGTTTTTATTTTTCTGTTTTGCCATTGGTGAATGAATTGTATTATTTTGGTATTATTAGTGTTTTGTAACAAATCAATAAAGGGATAGTTCTACTGTTTCACAGATGATGAATAATAATTATGTCAAAATATTGTATTAATGCAAATATCTTTTGAGCCGTAGAGATTTTAAAAAATATAAATTAAAATTTATTTTTGGAAAAAAAATAAATCTTACAAAAAAGTAAAAATCGTCTTTTACATGACTTCCGAAAAAAGGTTCACCGTTTTCGAAATACAACCGTTAAAAACCGCTCATGTTTCTCTCTCAATTCTCTACAAAATCGGCAGATTTCGCGCATTTTTATTTTTTTATTTTTCTCAAACTTTTGTGGCATTTTGATCGGGTTTTTTTTTATGAGGAATATGCAGAAAAATGGTACACGGAATACAAATTGCCAATTTTCTAAGTAATTTAAAACACACAATTTTTTTTCAGAAATTCATGACTCGGCGGCAACATTTTTGTCCATACTTTTCTATGGGTAGTTACGGTTTTTTGTCCCCTAAAAAATAAAAAAAAAATAAAAAATAAAAAAATTTGTATATATATATATATATATATATATTAGGGTGTTTCATCCAAACAAAAAAGTTCTCAGAATCAGGCAAACCGAGGTTCCCCTAGTAGAGGATACCCATAGGGACTCTCATGCCAAATATCAGCCCATTTGGTTGAGAATTGGCCTGTCCCCAGCGGTTCAAAGTTTACATGTAAATTACTATGGGATTTTTATGCTTTTCGTTCAATCGTTCCTACAGGTCTGGAGACAACATGGATTCACTCGGAATAAAAACAGGTGTGTAGGGGATGGTCCAATGAACAAATTTCAGAAGGAATTATGGTTGTCTATTCTGTCCCCAAGGTGCGCATTGGATCGACGTCCGGTGTCTCCAGAATCATCGATTCACCCTTCAAATGTAGGCTTTGTCCTTAGTATGCTATGACGGCTAGGTAAAAATTACGACGCCCCATATCAGACGGTGAACACGTGGCAGAGCATTCACTCATGTTTTGTCTCAGAAACATACTTTAAAGTAATAAAATTATAATTTTTGATGTTCCTGTAACAATTTGAACTATTCCAAATAACGTAACATGATGATTTTGTAACAATAATGCAATCGATGCTTCTCCACGTGTTCACCGTCTGATATGGGGCGTCGTGGTTTTCACCTAGCCGTCATAGCACACTAAGGAAATGAGATGCTTTTGAAGTATGAATCGTTGGTTTTGGAGACACCGGACGTCGATCCAATGCGCACCTTGGGGACAGAACGGACAACCCCAATTCCTTCTGGAATGTGTTCATTGAACCATCCCCTACACACCTGTCTTTATTCTGAATGAATCCAAGTTGTCCCCAGACCTGTAGGAACGATTGAACGAAAAGCACAAAAATCCCATAGTATTTACATGTAAACTTTGAACTGCTGGGGACAGGCCAATTCTCAACCAAATGGGCTGATATTTGGCATGAGAGTCCCTATGGGTATCCTCTACTAGGGGAACCTCGGTTTGCCTGATTCTGAGAACTTTTTTGTTGGATGAAACACCCTAATATATATATATATATATATATATATATATATATATATATATATATATATATATATATATATATATATATATATATATATATATATATATATATATATATATATATATATATATCAATTCTCCACGAAAATAGCATGGAAAACAGTCTCGGATCGGGCTCAATTTTTCTGGGGTTCTCTGGTTGAAATAATAGAGCCTATTTTGTTTGCCAGGTTAGACTAGCCGCTCAGAAATGGCAAGCCATCGATTTTCGAAAAACATAACTCTCCATTAACCGATTTCAATTGTCTTATACGCAATGAAAGGTGATAGTCGGCCTTCAAAGAAAATGGTAAGAAGTTTCAATGGCCTAACATATGAAAGGGTGTATGAAATGCCGTTTTGACGGTGTCTGGAATAAAGAGCCATGTCTGGAAATACGTTATTTTCTTCGACATTTTACATAACATACTAAAAATGGGAGTTCATTCAGGATTCCGAGATATGATTTTGAAAATAAACGTGTTTTTGCCGCCGCGCAAAACCGGAGAATGACGAAATTGGCAAAAATTCAACTTTTTTCACTAAAACTGCGATAACTTCAAAATTTCAGCGATGACCTATAGATGTTTGGGTACCAAAATTTTCGTGATTAAAAGACGCAACTTTTGGTACCCAGACATGTATAGGTCATCGCTGAAATTTTAAAGTTATCGCTGTTTTAGTGAAAAAAGCTGATTTTTTGCCAATTTCGTCATTCTCCGGTTTTTGCGCGCGGCGCGTCAAAAAACACGGATTTTATTTTCAAAAATCATATCTCGGAACTTGTTAATGAACTCCTCCCATTTTTTAGTATGTTATGTAAAATGTCCGGGGAATCCGATAAAAATATTTCCAGACATAGGCTCTTTGGTCCAGACACCGCCAAAACGGCATTTAAAAGTTTCATACGCCCTTTCATATGTTAGCCTAGATTTTTGAAACTTCTTATTATTTTTCTTGAAAGCCAACTTATCACCTTTCATTTGCGTATAAGACAATTGAAATCGGTTAAAATGGAGGAGTTATGATTTTGAAAATGTGGTTTTTGCGAAAATCGACGAAATGGCCATTTTTCAGACCACCCTAACACGCCGTAGGTCACCCTAATGGCCAAACAAAAATACGGGTCTAATTATTTCGGCCAGGGAACCCCAGAAAATTTTGAGCCGATCCGAGCACTTTTGTTTTTTTCCATGCTGTTTTCGTGGGAATTGCTGTATATATATATATATATATATATATATATATATATATATATATATATATATATATATATATATATATATATATATATATATATATATATATATATATATTAGGTGTTTCATCCAAACAAGTTCTCAGAATCAGGCAAACCGAGGTTCCCCTAGTAGAGGATACCCATAGGACTCTCATGCCAAATATCAGCCCATTTGGTTGAGAACTGTCCCCAGCGGTTCAAAGTTTACATGTAAATTACTATGGGATTTTGTGCTTTTCGTTCAATCGTTCCTACAGGTCTGGGGACAACATGGATTCACTCGGAATAAAGACAGGTGTGTAGGGGATGGTCCAATGAACAAATTCCAGAAGGAATTAGGGTTGTCCATTCTGTCCCCAAGGTGCGCATTGGATCGACGTCCAGTGTCTCCAAAACCAACGATTCATCCTTCAAAAGCATCGCCTTTCCTTAGTATGCTATGACGGCTAGGTGAAAACCACGACGCCCCATATCAGACGGTGAACACGTGGAGAGGCATCGATTGCATTATTATTACAAAATCATCATGCTACGTTATTTAGTTGAGTTGAAATCCTTACAGGAACATCAATAATTATAATTTTATTACTTTGAAGAATGATTCTGAGCCAAAACTTTAGTGTATGCTCTGCCACGTGTTCACCGTCTGATAAGGGGCGTCGTGGTTTTCACCTAGCCGTCATAGCATACTAAGGAAAGGCGATGCTTTTGAAGGATGAATCGTTGGTTTTGGAGACACTGGACGTCGATCCAATGCGCACCTTGGGGACAGAATGGACAACCCTAATTCCTTCTGGAATTTGTTCATTGGACCATCCCCTACACACCTGTCTTTATTCCGAGTGAATCCATGTTGTCCCCAGACCTGTAGGAACGATTGAACGAAAAGCACAAAAATCCCATAGTAATTTCCATGTAAACTTTGAACCGCTGGGGACAGGCCAATTCTCAACCAAATGGGCTGATATTTGGCATGAGAGTCCCGATGGGTATCCTCTACAAGGGGAACCTCGGTTTGCCGTAATCTGAGAACTTTTTGTTTGGCTGAAACACCCTAATATATATATATATATATATATATATATATATATATATATATATATATATATATATATATATATATATATATATATATATATATATATATATATATATATATATATATTAGATGTAACAAAATGACTTTTGCGGGCATTCAGGTTTGCATACTGAGCTCAAATCCAATATGAGCTTGATTGTTTGATTATGCTCGCCCTTCAATTTAAATGGGATTTAACCTGTAAAAGATTTTTTCAAAATGTCACTTTGAGAGTTTTGCTACCAATGTACAAAAAGATCCTTGCGCATCTTTGGTATATATAACATTGAAGTTTGAGCATCTTGAGCTGGTACAGACCTTCAAAGTTTGGCATTTTTTCGAAAAATCGGCCCCGGCAAAAAAGATATGCGTCGCGTCTCGCGACGCCCGAGACGCCATTTGATTTAGCTGGGACCGATTTTTCGAAAAAATGCCAAACTTTGAAGGTCTGTACCGAGCTACAGGGTGCTCCAAACTTCAATGTTATATATACCAAAACATGCGCAAGGATCTGGCCTACACGCCAGTGATGTTTTTGGTAAACGCTTCAGTGGCCAATATGCCTCAAAAATTGACATTTTTGAAAAAATCTTTTTTTACGGGTTAAATCCCATTTAAAATTGAAGGGCGGAGCGCCAGCTCCTGTTACGTCCAATCAAGCTCATATTTGGGATTTGGGCTCAGTATGCCCACCGGAACAAACCCCTGAATGCCCGCCAAAAAGTCATTTTTGTTACACTCTAATATATATATACTATTGCGATTGTGTAAAAAGTTGTTTTTTCCGTGTATCTTTTTTATGGTCTTCATCAATACCTATAATTTTGCAGAAGACATAAAACCGATCAGATAATTTTCGAATATTTATTCACGTACCATTTGTGTATGGACAGTTGCCAAAATTGTATGGGTGGACCACTTAAATAAAAAGGATTCTTTGGTTATAGGCAAGGCCAGCAAAAAATTTGAACCAATATATAAAATCCATTTCTGGTTTTTGAGGAGAATTGCTCATTCTTGATATTTTTTAAGTTTCTGAGATATCGATCGGCACTTGAAAATTGAGTGACACAAAAAAAAACAAACATCAATTGTTTCTTTTTTTAAGTGGCTAATCTTAGAGTTTCAAACAACCATCTTCAACGTTTCTTAGACTATTTTTTAATTTATAAGTAAATAATTTGAGAAATTTGCACTATTGGAAAAAAAAACAAATAGATTTTTCTTATAAGTCTTATAATGGTCATTATTTTAAAATGTATTTAAAGTACTGTTCGATTAAGAATTCTATTTTACATCAAAAACTGATGCAGACACATTTTTTGTATGATTTCGATGCTCCAAAAATATCTTTTTTAAATTGGCGGCAATGTTTTAGGCTCAAAAGATGCATTTTTAAATCTTTAAAACACAAACAGGGTGACCACTCAAAGCTCATTTTCAAATTCCCGACTTTTTCCCGACTTTTCCAGAATGCTCAAATAATAGGCATTTCTTATCTACAGAATGATTTCAAACATAACACTTTCTATAAGAAAAGTCAATACCCCAGAAGAAAATCACCAAAAAACAAAAATTCAAAATGAATTAAAAAAAAAACCAACTATAGGCAATTTTGTAAATACCGAAACTGAACAACAAATAAAAAAAAAATACTTAAAAAATGGAAATTCATTATTATGATTCAGAGTAGAAACACAAACAATTAGACTTTGAAATATAATCGAAAGATCAACAATACTTATAACTTCCATGTTATTTTTTTAAATTGGCAAACGTATACTTTTGGATACATCGTTTCAACTGGTAATGACAAACATTTATAGATAACTGAACTTAAAATTTCGTTCCTATTTTTTTTAAATTTCATCATCATTATAAATCAAAGAACGATTTAAACATAACTGCTGTTATTATTCTTTCAGAGGATTTAGAAAAATGCCAAGGAATTCATAAAAAATGTGTTTGCCAAGTTGCCTTTTTAATTTTGTAATTTTTGATATTGATTATTTTAATCAATGTTAATTTATCTAGTGGCCAGTATTCAACTCTTTTTTTATTTATTTTTTCAATGAAAATTCAGTTTGATATGATTTGTGTTGTCCCACTTATTTTAAGCATAATGTTTGAAGAGACAAACTTTTTAAACAATTTTGCAAGTAACTAAAAATTTCTTGGATTATTTGTTTTGCAATTTCAATATTTTTTTCATGGCTTCAAAACGTAAAAAAGTTTATCAATTTCAAACTTAACCTCTTGTTTGATAAAACATTAATTAATAGAGATCATTGGTTTCATAAAAAAATATTATGAAAATCTGTGTCAAAGACATCCAATATTCATTAAGATTTTGAATGTCTGTGAAAGCTGTTTAAAGCTTTTTTATACTCAAATATATTGAAATAGTGAAAAGAACCTTAAATATAAAATTATTCAAAAGTTGAAAAAATACTTTCAAATAGTATGCCTAGAATTCCCGACTTTTTGACAAAAAATCATAAATTCCCGACTTTTCCCGATTTTTTGCGAATTTTGGCGAATTCCCTACTTATTCCCGGCTTTCCCGACTTGAGTGGCCACCCTGCACACAGGATTTGAATTTCAGTAATAAAAAGTAGGACCTACATATTGCGCAATTCTCACTAACATGGACTTCGCACCTAATTATTGCTATCGATCGCACTATTGCGACTT